>NW_027281095.1:307500-373790 GCF_046629955.1 Centroberyx affinis
CACATTTTGACCGAGACTATTGATACAAATAGTGAACAAAAGAGGACCCAGTACTGATCCCTGAGGCACACCCTTACAGACATTAAGAGATTTTGAAGTAAATCAACTTGAACACACTGAGATCTTCCGTTTCTGTAGACATGGTTGCTCTTATGCACTAAAATTCTGTATTTGTAGTCGCTTCACTAGTCTCAGTAGAGCAGCCCCAGGCTTGTTTGATTGGAGGAATATACTTCAGCCTTTAAGAGGACACAGAGTCTCGGAAAGGCATTTGAGTCGAAGGCATTTTAGCATATAATACATGCAAAAAGCACAGATTATTATTCTATACGTTTATGATAAACTACTGTGTACAGTATGAACAAATCTTTGGGGATACAGGGTAAGTACATTCATCTTCAGTTCTTACCATACGGGCAGATTGTTTATCCCTTGTATCAAACTGCATTTCCATGCCATAACTATCAGGCATGCAGTGTGATAATCACCTATTATTTTATTTTCACTTACTATTTTGTCTTTTTTACATTTTGTTTGTGTTATATTAAATCTATTTAGAACCCATGACATGCAAATTACATAAAAAACAACAGGAATAAAACAATAGTGAGGAATTGCAACCTGAGATCAGGCAGCCTATTTGATGCATATTTATAAGGATGCTTTTATTGATATCTACTTCGTTGTATTGGTTTTGAAAGGCCAGCTTGAAGTGGGTTACAACCTCCTACAACTTTTTCTTTCTTTGCCTTTCTTTCTCTCTCTCTCTCATTGTATGTCTCTATTTTTCCCTGTCACTCTCTCTCTCTCTCTCCCTCTCTCATTAAAGGCCATCCTCTTCAAACACAATAATCCATACAAACACTTATTTCTATTCATGAGTTTGTCTTCCACTGGCTGTGGTTCCACCCATGCAAATGTCAACAGTGAGATTGGTCTCCCGTGAGGCGGTTTTACACACCACACCTGTGAACAAAAGACACATCCATATTTACCAGGCTCTTGCTTTTGTTAGAGCTCCAGACTGGCACCCAAGAACACATTATTACAGGCATTCACACTCCTGCCACCTTGAATAGAATTACCTCTATTGAAAAAGCTCTGGACAGTGTCGCTGTTTTGATTATTTAAATTTTACTGAATGTCATGGTAACAGAAAGTGTGATCCAGTAAAATGACTGGCCACTCATCTTTTTTGACTATACAATAAGCAGCCTCAATTTTATTATTTCACTCAAGATGATGACAAGAAATCACCATATATATTTCTTGGCAGAAATTGAATCCATGGCCACCATGTTTGCTGAGAAGGTCTTGAGACATCAAGACCTGTAAAAGAAAAAATGTTTCTCTAAAAGTAGTCTGCATTCAGACAGCAACAGTAATGGAGGTGTTAGCTCGAGTTGAAATATCTCAACTTGAGTGAAAACTTCACCTTCCACAGTAAGGTGGGGTGAGGCCTGTTCTACACCTCTGCATAGTGTGGAGGTGTTGCACTTCATGTGTGTTCTGTGTGTAGGTTGCAGACCAAATGCGTGCAGATGTCACACACCTTCCTTGATATATAACAGTCCAGGCGATACGCTGGGCATACGGTGGTTGGTTGATTGGTGAGTGAGATTGGATTTCCACCAAAATTCAGGTAGCTGATCTCACGTCCTGACACAAAATCACAGCAAACAAGCATGGAGCAGTTTTAAGAGTAGCAGAGAAGGTCCGCCACTACCGGGACTGCTATGATCCATCGCGCAATTTTACATATTCAGCAATATCAGCAGAAGCTCTTCCTCCCCCTCCTCCTCCTCCATCTCCTCCAAACTTCTGTGTGCAGCCATTCTCTTAGCAGTCCAGTTCAACTAAACTATATTTTCCTCGACGGTTTAAATAAAATGTATGGACCTTGTTCAATATTGCAATCTAGTGTATTAAAGTCTAATGACAAGCTCTGTGCATCCTGCCACAGAAGTATAAATGCTAGGCACGTCTGCAAGTGCTGCACACAGTGCAAACCACACAGACATCGCAGAGGTATAAAAAAAAAAGGCCTAAAGAAAAAGCCAATCAGCTTTAGCCAGGACTCTGTCCAGGCACCAGTAAATTACTCTATCCATCTTTTATTTACAGTGGGTACAATTTCCATGGAGTATTTAATGCCATCAGGTCATCATCAACTCAGGATAGCATTCATGCTCCACAGAAAGTGAAACTGTAACTGATTTTTTATGGACCAAAATAATGTTTTTTTGACCTCTAACACACAAATGTGCTTCATTCCAAAGTAGTGTTGTCAATTCTGAATCAGAAAATGTACTATTTTGCCCAGAAAATCCCCTTAGGTCCATCTTTGCCAATTCATTTGCTATGGATTAATTCCAGACTTTATGACATTGAAAGTTTGAGACTGAGTTTTGGGATTTAGTTGTTGTTGAATGGACTGTCCTAGACCATAGAAATACCATAGGCATTGTTGAATTGAGTGTTGTTCCTGTATAATTTGAGTCAGATGCTGGTTATATTGCATCTACTTGCTTAGCGACAACGATCATCTCATTGACATTCTCAGCCTGTGCAACAGACATTAGAAACATCCTCATCCTGGCGCTGTATGCAGGACAGAGTTAGTACTGTACAGTAGGTAGTACTCATTCAACCTGTCATCCTTTGATCCTCTGAGTCATACTGTAGTTCTAGTAATGCCAGTGCTGGACTCTCATACATATAACTATAGAGGGATACTTAGTGATTGAGCAACTATTAGAGCAGCGCAGGGTGCAGTCAGAGAAAATTCCTGTGCCGAAACAGTCACCAACAGAGGAACAGAAGATACACATACCGTGTTAGTGGGAGCACATACTCGTACTATAAGCATGCCTGTGCACACACACACACACACACACACACACACACACTGCCACTGCCAAGCTATAACCTTGCTATGTTTTTCCCATCCCCATTGACCGATGGAATTTAAGGATTCTGAGAAGAAATCTATTATTGATCCTGACACACACCACATACCACCCACCACCCCCCCCCCCACACACACACACACACACACACACACACACACACACACACAGCCTTGTTGACCACTATAAAATCCTCTGTGTCCACCCATAACATACCATCAGGCAGCAGGGAGAGAAATGTCTATATCAATATACCATAACCAAGCCAGGATCTGATACAGTCTACACCCTGAGCATATCAATAGTAAAGGGGCTGCGATATGTACCTGAATGGGTGATAAGGCGCGGGGAGTTCTATAGTAGCCTTGTTATTAATATTATATTGTTATTGTTTTGTGTGATGGCGGGAAGCCTATTCAGCTGTAATGCTGACTTCACTGTCTTCAGCTACAGTCTAACAAGCTGTCTCCAAAGCACCATGATGGTCTCTCCAGAGGAGGAAGGTAGCCAGTCAGCAGAAACCATGAAAGGTTTCATCTTGGCATCTTATCAGTGTTGAAGTATTTATGAATTCTAAATTGATGTCTGCTGGCCGTGCCAGCTATCACAAAGCGATGTATTGGCAGCTGCTACAGGTGAGTAGATTAAAAATTAATAATGTGATGACTCAAAATCAAGTAACTGTCAAACAGCAGAATGTCTACAAAAAGAAAATGTGCAATACGTTATTTTCTGCTCTCACTGCTGTCTTGTTATGGTTGCTGAAAAAAAAAGGGCTTCTATCCCAAACACACAATGTTCATATCAGACGGGTATAATTTGCATAATTTCATCAGACCTAGTAAATAATTGAATTAAACGAGATAAAAACATGAAATAATTATTGGTGTTTGTTTTAACCTGCTTTGAGTCCCCGATGTGTGGAGTTTACCACATCACCATAGTGCAGATCATATCAGAGAAGTCGTTTATTTGACTTGATGTGATGTGATTGTTTCCCCATGTGTCAACCATCACCCATCTGGCACTCGACTAATGTTAATAGCAAACCTCAAGAATCCTTTGCAAGTTTTATTTTATCCAAGTCTGATGTTGACATTTTGTTGGATGCAGAATTTAGCTGATACTTAAAATAGTTATGTAGGTAGACAGATTTGTAATCACACTTCCACTGTGCATGGTAGCATTATTGCAGAATGAGATGAACATGAGGCTTCACTTGCACATCACTCAGTTGCAATACATATATAATACAACATTTTGGTTGCCACATGAAGCATTTTGAAACATCAATATATCAGTGTCAAATTAATCATGATGTTTTGGTATAATTACCATAAACAGATGACAACATGTTGAGACAGTTGGTAGCTTCTATCACACGCCAGTGGTATTGTTAGTGCTAATGTTTCTTAAACTCTTAACCCCATTTTGCTTCTTTGGTCAATGGTTTTCTCTTTTGCTTTACCGAAGAAGATAAACATGCGGGAAGTAATTTTTCCACAGGCCTTTCACTCGTTCCACCATCTGCCATTTCCAGAAACTCTGAAAGCTTTAGCGCCATTTGTATTTGAAGAACAGTGGCCCACTTTCTGTTTTGTGCCGTAAAGCAATCTCCTTCTGTCCCGTAGAGCAAGGCTGCAGATTTCCTGCAAAATCCGACCCAGTTGCACAGAATGTAAAATGCAGTGTAGAGGCCGGCAGAAGCTGACAATAAGTAATTATATTAATGTTTAAAAATTAAATGTGACAATGATTTGTTAAAATTAAAATGCTACACGTAGCACATTTTAGACCTAAGACCCTAAGGAAGGTCTCCTGTCTTTTTTATAAAATGCTTTGATTGCAAGTATAGAAGCCACTTGGAATCTCTCAAGGGCCCTACCATTTTAAATAATTTCATGAGAAAACAACCAGAAATATGCCTCTAATAATAGCATCTCTTTAGATAATTAGAGCTCTGCTGAAGACTGTTGGACAGAGTATTATATTATATTTGTGGTGTGTGTGTGTGTGTGTGTGTGTGTGTGCAGGTATATGTGTGTATGCATGCCGATAGGGTGAGTAGAATTGTAAGTCCTCATGTCAGTAAATGGTATGTGGATGGAGCATAGAGCCAGACCACACTGAAACATGTTGGTCGCTGCTCTTCTCCTTGCACCAGTACCCAGCCCCTCTATAAACGATAAGATGACATTGTAAGCATTCATATTAAACACATCTGACCTGGGTGAAATAGTATTAGAGGGTTTATTTAACTTCTTTGGAGTAAGAGATGGGTGGGGTTTACGATATGTTAGCAGTTCAGATAGTTTCAGCTAAGTTGTTGTAAACAAATGTAAATGAGTTTCAGTTGTTTTCCTGTGACTGTCTAAACTTTCTGGCACTCACTGTGTTTTGTTATGTAGTAAAACCCACATATGTGACCCCAACTGGCTTAAAACAAATGTATGATGTTACTATTTGACCCAGGTCTGAAACACACACACACACACACACACACACACACACACACACACACACACACACACACACACACACACATCTCTTTACGCCCCCAGCTGACTTCACTTTTCACTCCTCTGCTCCTTCCCACCTGCCCTCTGTCTGTCTGTCTCTCTTTCTCTGGCCCTTCCCTGCATCTGCACATCTCTTCCTTACCACAGTTGAACAGATTGTGTCTGTATTCCAAGCTGCGTCCAAACAAAAGGCATGGGACCATTTCTCCAAAGCTCAGCGCAAGAACCTGGACATGTGGCGCAAGCAGGCGGAGGTTGGTACTTTCATTTCCCATACTGTTACTTAAAGTTTTTCATGCTGCACTATGCAGTTGTAGTAAGATCTTACTTATATAACAGTCACTTGCAAATGCTTAAAACTTTTTTCAACTTTCATCACATATCCAAAAATAACGTTGATGCCTCTTTATGATGTAAATGAGGAAGTATTATCACAGGCAAAAAGTTGCTTTTTAGATTCAGTTTTCTTCATAAGCGTTTAGAGGTTCAAATTCCCTTTCTAAAACTACATTCTGTAGAGCAATTTCAAGTTATGTTTAGGCATATATAATTGTCTTATTATGTGGACATTAGAACATTAGCATCCTAGCAGCCGTCCTGTAATATTCATATCTTTTGATGGTCTCCCTGGTGTTTTCAGAGTAAGTTAACAAGAAAAGCAATAATCATAATAATTATAAAAAGGACTTTTTTATAGATGTTTTTACAGGAGGCTTTAACAAGCAAATAAACGCACACACCAAACTCATAAAATAAATTAAATCAATAAAAGGAAGCAATGGAAAGGCACCAAGATAAAAGTATACGAATAGAGGGTAAAAATAATAGTAAAAAACAATAGGATTAAAACAAGCAAGACCTTAAAATTAAGTTTTAAGAAGTAATTTATAAGAGGAAACTAATTCTTTGAGCGTAAGATTTCGGTCTAAAGCCTAGAGGAAAAAGGAATAGCTCACCCAAAAAGTACAATTTGGTCATTATTTATCTATCTATCTGATGTCTATCTATCTATCTATCTCACCCTCATGTCAGTTGAAACACTGGTGAAGGTTGTATGTCAATATAATACACAACGAGTTTGCCGAGTTAGCAGCCTTCTCCAAAACAACTGGAGTGAATGGAGACCGTTTCGAGTTCCAAAAAGGGCAAAAAATGTATTGCAAACAGCATAATCCAGTTGTACTGAAGCCAAACTATTGCACTGTGGGTCCAAAAGTCCCAACATTTGCCTCATACATACATTTACCTTTACCTAATATCTACAAAGATATTATGAGGTAAAACCACCCAGGACCAAAACTCACATGTCATTGTCCCATGTCAGTTCAGCATGGGACTAACACTTCTAGAGTTATGTTAGATCCCCACAAGGCAAACCATCCTAAAAGTTTACGCATTCATGATACTGTTTCAGTTACTGATACTGTTACTATGACACATAATAAGACACTGCGCCAAGTGATGATGGCTCAGCACAGTGATAAACATTGAACATTATGATATTATTATTGTCTTTGTTCAAAAATGAAACTGAACTCAAAGCTGAACTTCTGGGATGTGTTGGTAAGTGCCAGGCTAGCTCTCCCACTCTCCTCCTCTTTCTCTTTCTGCCCACGCTCTCTCTCTCTCTCTCTCTCTCTCTCTCACTCCCTCTCTTTTTCTGATGAAAAATTACGAGCTACTGGATGCGTCTTTGGTCTCTCAGGGTGAGCAGGAACAGGTAACTTTAGGCAACTCAGATGCCTCTCTACTGCTCTGAACTATCATCAGTCACTGCCTCTGGCCATCTATGAAGACACAGCAAATTACTGATTTGCATGTTTTGTTTGGGCAGGAAATTGAGGTCATCCATCTCATCTAATTTTTTTCTCAAACTGACAGCATTTGCTTCTTTTCATTGTTATTATTTACTGTCTGACAAATGGCACATTAATTATCATGAAGACTTGCTGTGTTTAATGGAGGGTGTGCTGTATTTAATTGAGGGTGCAGGAGTGTGGTGAAGATCTGATTGGTAAGTTTGATCTGCCGAGAGCCTCCTAATGCCTGAGCGTAGAAACAGTTGATTTAGGGTTTAATCAACAGGCTGATATTATACTCACACACTGACATACACATACAAACACACACAAATACACACAAACACTCATACACAAACATATAGTATATACTGTGGTGTAACCACGCACAAAGAAAACACACACATCATTACGAATCAAGCTTTTGTCACAGCATGTTGCTGAAACATTCTCTCTGTTGAATGTCAGCGAGCCTCTTATCTTTGTGAATATTCATGTACAATATCTAAAGAGAATAGCGTTCATTCTGTTCTGTCCCCCGCAGATCTATGAAAATGCTAATGACTTTCCAGAAATAGATCTATGACATTAACAAACATTCAGAGCTGCTGCTGGGAGCTGCCCACATTAGTGTGTTGATACATTAATCACACTTTACACTTTAACCCATGAGTATTGATTTGCTGTTATGAGGGGCTCCATGCATCCGCACACTGTTGTGCGGATGCATGGACGCCCACTGTAATGACAGTAGCCTTTGCATAGAGGTTTTCGCACATATGCTGAATGTATGTTCAAATCCCAATGCATGTCACCATTGCTGCTGAAAACCTTTTGTGTCTAACATAAGTGTGTCTAATCGTTCACGCTGCCTCACTCAGGCTGGGCGTTGTTTCCATCAGTGTATCAGTAATAGGCCAAACTGCCTCGCCATCTGTACACCAGAAGGATCACAATGGAACTAAGTCTGTGACTTGATTGTGACATCCTGGGTGACATTGTTTATGCTTGATGTGTTTTTGAAGTTGCCAAATGACGCAAATCAAATCAAAACACCAATCAGCTAGAATATCCAACATATCCGTCTTTTAATCACTCTTTATCTCTATTTCTCTTTTCCCTTTTTGGCTTCCTTTTTCTCTTGTCTGCTCTGTTAGATTGTGTATCCTTTTTGTTTTATTTATATATGCATGCTGTTTTTCCTTGAATAAAAAAGTAGCACTATATTCACCACACCAGCTATATACCTGCTCCATCTCACTTATACCCTGTTCACGCTCATTTTGAGTCTGTCATGGATGTAAATTGGCTGACTTGAGGTCAAGCTCACAACACAGGTTGTCAGGACTGTGTACACGCTGCACTCAAGGCTAGTTAGGTCCAAACCACTATATATGCATTTTTGGAGAAAAGCATTACATTTCATTTACATTTCATTCGATATCTGGATCAAGTCTGTATAAGAATTATAATTTTGTAAAACAAGGATTTTGGTCACTTTTGTTATTTAATATAAAGTGCCTTTCAATGTCGTGCACTTCTTTCAAATAGTGGAATTGGAATAGGAATGAAACTCTTCATATCACCAAACTTGTAAACTCGTTATCAAAAAAGCCATCACAGCCATCACACTCAATAAGGATGAAACACTGCTGACAGCGTCTTAAATGTGCCTTTTTCAGTTTGCCATGCAATAAATAATGTGAGCACAATAGTAATGCCTCATCCTTAGAACTGTGAGAGCCCTTTTATTCACATGGCTGTGTTGAAGTCCCACCTGACATTGACTTTATTTGTGATGCACCAGTGTGCTGTAACAATGTGCAATATGCTGGTGACTATATTTACATATTTATGGCAACGTGCAGGAACAGCTAGTAGCAAGCAAGCAGAAAGTGAGCTAATTTAAAAGGAAGCAGTGGAAAGTTGGCAAGATCAAAGACAAACCAAGTACTATAAAAGACATGGATGTGTGCTGGGATGTGATCTCCTGTTGACCTGTGTTAATGGCTCAGTGTTAATTGGCGCAAACCCATGTCACAAACCAGGGTCTGTGGTGTGAAAGGAGTATTAGCACCATAGGCTTCTGCTGTGGAGGAAATCATTTTCTGATGGAAAATTATGAGCTACTGGATGCGTCTTTGGTCTCTCTCTCTTTCTCTCTTTGTTGAAATCTGTTTCATCTCTCCAGGGAGTCCATCAGCTCCTCTCCCCTGTGACGTAGCACAGGAAGTAGAACAGGACAATTGAAGCTACATCCTTGAGGGGAAAAAATATAGAGCTGTAACCGCCATAGAAATTCCACTTTTTACTGCATGCCTTTCTATTGTGTTGTTGTTCTACCCCTGAGATAAATTCTTTGGAAGATCCGACACAAGGAAGTATGTAACAAACAGACATTAGAAAGATATAGTTTTCTTTATACACTTTACAACATTTGAGGAAGAATAGGCTGCAGAACAGAATGGCATTCAAGAGGTTCTCAGTCTTATAGCGAGGAGTAATATTCATGGAGGATTATAGTTCTCTTTGATCTTTAGTCCTTCAACATGCTCAATAGCCTGTTTTAATCCTGCTGTCTTTTATCTGTTTTATACTTTCACACCGTATTAACCAGAGAGAAAAGGCCTTGTGCCCTCCTACGTGATAACAGATAGAACAGATGCACTCTCACACTATGTGCGTGTGTGTGTACGTGCGCATGTGTGAGTGCTTGTGTGCGTGTGTGTGTGTTCATGCAGGTCTGGGGTCAGTCTGCCTATGGTTTTGGCTGTTTCTTGCTCTCTCTTGTTTATCAGCTCAGGAAGGAGGTAGATCGGACAAAATGGTCTCTGTGCAGGTCAAACTGACACCACTAATTTAGAGAGTTAAATTACAGCTGGTCACAGCAGGCAATGATGCATAATAGACCTAGGTCAAGTAGTATTTGTGCATAATTCAGAAATGTTTTTCAATTGGTTGGGTTTACCATGTCATGGTAATTCAAGTAGTGGCAGCTAATTTGTCAGTCACAGAAAAGTGTAACTTGGTTTTAAAATATGTTACTGTGATTGCCCCAATTTTCTCACACTGATTATTTTGTCCTACATGGTAAATGTCCAAGTTGGTAAAAAGACACTGTGACCCAGGTCTTTGAGATGAGTAAGTGCCTTTGATCACCCTGAGTGCATACATTATGTAGTTTCAGACTTCTAATTCCAAACATGGCGGCATAGAATTATTGTCTGTAGAGTCAGAAAAAATGTGAATCTTTATATATAGGCTATGTTTACCAAGATTTTAAACTGTTTCTCTGTGATGGGTAATATGGGAAAGAGATGTGACAACAAGTAGGGAGTTCAAACAACAGGTAACTCCCCTCTGCAGCAAAATCTAGTTTTCATTTACAGATAGAGTGCAGTGCAAGTGGTGTCAGGGATGGGAAGGATAGAATGTGTGTGTCTGTTTGTGTGTGTGCGTGTGTGTGTGTGTGAGTGAGGGGTTGTTATTCCCTCCACCTGGTCCAGATGTATGTGTGTATTCGCAGACTACCTGTCTGGCCTCTGTTAGCCTGGAGCTGAGAGCCATGAAGACACTAGACAGATGGCTGTGTGTCTGCAGCTGTGGCTTTTTGCTACTGGAATGACTTTCACTACCCATGTGTGTTGTGTGTGTTCGTGTTTGTGAATTATTGGTCAGTTAATCACATTCCTCTTAAGCTCTTCCATAATGCAACATTGAAACATTAATGGCAAGTGTGTGTATATATACAGTATATATCCGTGTATGCAAGTGTTTTCTGTATATACTGTATATGCCCTATAGATATTTACCTGCTGCTCTTCCCGTCGTGTTTTCCAGGAGATTAGAAACATGCACAACGAGCAGCTGATGGGCATCAGGCGAGAGGAGGAGATGGAGATGTCTGACGATGACATGGAGGACGCCCCCGCTGCCGACAGCAAGGACTCTGAGGACTCAGGTAGAGATACTTTGGCCGATACTGTATAGGAATTTGAGGAGGTGGGTATATTGCTACAGAGGATATGAATGTATTGTGATGCTACCATCCTACACATATCAGTATTGTTTTGGCTGAAAAGTAAGTTTACTCTGTACGCCCCAGAAAAAGCTGCAGTATAGGCAACTTTGCACTTGTGGCAGTGAGAGATGTCTGTTTGAAATTTTGCAAATTTGAAGGACTTCATTACCAATAAATTATATAATGTGACATCAGTAAACTGCGTACTCCTCAGACCTAAATTTCCTCTTCGTAGCAGCTGGTGGGGGTTATGTTTTATCATATGTTATCATATGTTTTATCACACATTCCCTATTCACACTGTAAATACTTACAGTGTGAATAGATATTCACACTGTAATACAAAAACATATGGAAGTTCCCACTATACGCCTTGGTTTAGCTTGAGAAAGTCAAGTTAATATTTATATAACGTATGAAATATTAATAGTTGTTGCTGAACAGAGTTAGTTTCAGAACAGATGTGTTTGACAGAGTTGGATTTGATAGATTTACAGTGGCAATTCACAATGAGACACTCATCAACACCAAGGAAACTAGGGCAATTATGAAGATAAAATGGGACAAACAAACAAAAATAACTTAGGAATAGTGATGAAATGTTATTAGTGGAGGCCATTCATTCCAGTATATACATACAGTTTATACCCAAGCAGACAGGGCTTGTTCTGTGGAAATGTAACTGTAGGAGAAATAGCCACATGGGCCTTCTATTGACTACATTCATTCCCTAACCCCAAATCCTAACCTTAGCCCTCACCACTAACCTCAGCTCTTACCTTAACCTAAACCTAATCCTTATTCTAACCTCCATCAACCCTAATCCACCCTAAAAAAAACAGCTATTGCCGATGTACCTTGCATTCCTGGGTCCATTTTGTTGTTTGGCGGTGTGTTTTTCTTTTTTTCCGCAAATAAGTGGTCAAACATAGAAGACGGGATGTTGTGTTGAGATATTTCCAGTGCAGCTACAATGGAGTTTTATAGCAGACGTTTTTGAGTTATCTAAAACAACAACAGTAAACATCAGGATCAGAAGAGCCCTCAGAATCAAAGAGCAAGGGCTTTTTGGCCAATCTGTTGAATCTTTGTTGTTGGATCTGTAATTCCCTCCACAACTGCTCTCTTGATAAGGAAAAGGCCAAGTGGCGCTAGAAAATAAATAACAGAATGAGCAAAAATGTGTAATTCTATTATATAGATTAGAGGCAAATGGACAATTAATTGAGGGGACGTCCAAATATTTTAATGGGCATATGGCAGGGATTGGCAACCATGTGCCATGGAGTGCCAAGTGTGTGCAGGCTTTCATCCACCAGGTGATTTCACTGAGTAGCACAACTTCAACCAGAGAGGGGGAACTCATCACTGGAATCACTTGACGTAGTGTTTGGTTGGAATGAAACTCTGCAGACTCTTGGCACTCCATGGCACATGGTTGCTTGTCCCTGACATTGGGGATAACTACAATCCCCAAAGTGGAATGTGTCTTTCACTTAGTAGCCATAGCATGACAAACAGCACGTGTCATTAAATCAACCAGATTATCGACCATGCCAGAAATCAACATAGTGAGAATCACATGTAACCAGGTATAGACAGGTCTGAAATGTGTGCATCATTTAATAACGCTGATAAGCAGCTATGCCATGGTCGATTTGCTTTTCTTTTGTTGATTTTGTTGTACTTTTGACAATAAAGTTTTGTAGCTATTATTGTTATATTTCAGGAATGAAAGAAAAACATTCAGCTGTATTTTTCATAAACTGATTCAAGCATGAACACAAATGTAGCTCACATTTTTTCTGCTTTTACGGCTGAGAATCTCCGACTGTTTTGATACACATCAGTGCAGTTTTCTGAAGATGTGAGATGAGTCATTTATTTTGAAGGCTATGGGGAGACAAAACAGAAGTTTTGCCACTACAAGTGATGGGACAAATTTGTGTATAATTGATGACTGTTCAAATTGTTGATCAAAGATAAAATTGTTGACCATGACTGCTATGATTAACACCAATTAACACCAATTACCCGATTAACACCAATCAGAGGCAAATTGGAAGTGAATGATCTTAACAATGTGCAATTTTTACACAATTATTTACAAATGGTAGGAACAAACATTATCTTTGTCAGTTGTATTGTCCAAAGTCAAACGTATAGTTGTATAAATCTTCTGCTATAATGGTCAAAAAGGAAGGTATGGCCAAGACCATGGACCATGGACCAAGTGCATGGAGTTAAATGTTTGATCCCGCCCACTTTGACTCCACCTGTGGCCTGCAGTGAGGTATTCTTGCATTCTCTTTGGGGGTTGTTGAAAGTCATTCTGGGAAATTTAGGAAATCACTAACTGAAGTAGAAGTAGATGAGGCAGGCTGAGGGAAAGTGGGTACAACAAAAAAGTAAATTACATCAAAGAATAACTCCTTGAATGCACTGAACATCACAGATCAATGACATATAACAGTGTAAGAGAATCCAAGAGTGGAATTTTCTAACCCTAAACCCAAATGCTGATCCTAAACTCACCCCTAAAAGAAGTGAAAAGAGGCCAAAATGGCCTCGTTCCCTCTAAAGGTCTAAAACTCAAACTGCTTCTTATAAGGATAGAGGACCTCTATCTCACACACACACACACACACACACCCACCCACACACACACACACACACACACACACACACACACACACACAGACATGCACACATGACGCACACACAGAATCAGTATTACCTCTATTGAGAAAAACCTGTAATCTGATATGAGATAAAAGCAGCACAGTAAGAAATAAATAAATTGAATAGAACAGGAGATAGAGCTAATCTTTTTAAGGGAAAGTCACACCCCTCTGGCTTCATATTGGGGGTTGGGGGATGATCATTTTTTATTCCTACTGAGAAGCTCTGCAACGATAAATGTGATATGAAACCAGACCCCCCCCCCCCCCCAAAACAAACAAAAAAACAAACAAGCAAAAAACTCTTTAAGTGGCATAAAATGAAAGATGGAATAGGACTAATATTTCCTCAGCTTGCTCTAATTAAAAGGGACATACATTGCTGTTATTCCTATTGACAAACTACACATTGATAAATTTTATATGCAATAAAGACAACATGAACAGATCAACAGAATTAGAGAAAGGAAATCCATTCAGGTCAAACGTTCACTCTTGACCAGACAGCTTAAGATGAAAGGCTTGGATGTTATAAATTATAGAGCTGGTTGTGTGAGAAGAAAGGACACACACACACATGCACACACACGCACACACACACACACACACACAAACAAAGAAGTGTCCTCTGCCCCTAGCCAACCAAGCAGCTTAATAGGTTTAGACAACAGAACCCTGCCCATTTACTGTCCACAACACCATAATATAAGTTTAGGCTAGTTTATACTCATTTTTAAAGATGGAAGTGAGTTGGAATATCTCTGAATAAATGATGACTAAATGACTCAAAATAATTATTGGATTGGAAGAATAAGATAATGTATGATGTACTATTATTTATGGATTTCAACCAAAGGCAGCTAGTGAAGCTTTTGCAGGGCTGCGTGGTTTGACATTGTGATATTTCATGCTATTTGTGATAAGAGGCTGATCATCACATCTCCACTGTGCACTCACTATCGACCGGGCAGAGCGTGATGTTTACATCTTATGCAATCTTGACCAAAGAGGATTTGCTCTGGTGGTTTTTATAGAAAGATGGTCTATCTATAAGATGGTCTAGCTATAAGATAGCTGGAATAAGAAGCCTCAAAGCTTAGCTAATGGACTGAGTGTTTTCAGTCACAGCACACAGAGTAAATGGGAAAATATACTTATCTTCTTTTTCTGCTTCACTGACTTCTTCTCCTAGTAAGGTGTGTGTGTGTGTGTGTGTGTGCGCGCACGTGCATGAACATGTGTTTGTGAGTGTCGATAACATTCCTGTCATGTAATAGAGGGGGAATTGGTCAGAATCTGGCCAAATGCTTGGCTTCCCTGGGCAGCGAGTTGATGAGACTTTCTAATCAATACTGTCCTCACCTAAACCCCCCATTCTGCTGGGAGAAACACACACACACACACACACACACGCACACACACACGCGCACACACCTACACACACACACACACACACACACACACACACATACACACACACACACACACATATTAGGGTCTTATCTCCATAACTCAGTGAGTTAATCATGTTTCCACACACAGCTTGAGAACAAAAAATCTCCTTTCAAAGTAGTTCTCCACACACACACACACACACACACACACATAGCCACAGACACACACACACACATAGCCACGCACACGCACACACACACACACACACACACACACACCCCTCACCGTTCCATAGCAGAAATAAGCATTTCTAAGACACTCTATCAGCTTTATTGTCAAGAAAACCCTCACAGTAAATTTCTGGGGGGGTCTGATTCAGATGTTAATAACAGGAATAATAGGAAAAATAACAAAATTCAGTGTGCCGTTGCTGCCAGCAAAGGTTTGCTTTGGTGGTTTGGTGAAACATTAAAAATCCCCTTGGAGGGTATCTGTCAGATTTGGCTGACAAAGAAACATTGTGACAACAGGCTCACGCTGAAGGCTATTTGACTGACAACATGACAACAACGATAAAAAATTATCATTACAGCCCTCTCTAGATCATATGAAGGAATCAACAATGAAGGTATTTTTTAATCCTTAATTTATTTCCATGCTGGACAGAATGGGCGTCACTGACAAAATGTTTCTAAAATTCTTACTTTTGTTTTTGAGAAAAGTGCCAGTGCCAAGAATGCCAGTTGTTCATAATTTGGAAGCGGGTGCCTGTTGATGTGGATTAGCATAGGTAGAGGCCCTTGTAACCCTATAAAAGGCATGCTGACTTGTTGGTCATGTGCAAATAGAAAGCACTAATGGAAAGGTGGCGAATTCATGGCAAAGAGACCCAAGAAGAGTGCAGTGGAGTGACAGCAACTGAGAAAAAAAAATAATGATGCTGTCAATTCTGTAACATTACAGGCATGCAGCTAAGATGAAAGTAACAGTTTGACTTTTTTAAGTTATAATCTATAAAAGCAACTCAAAATAAGTGCAGTTTATTGGCCATTAGGCACTGCCAAGCTACACAATTTGGTCAAAAGGATTGGGGGGACAATAGGAGGTGTTCAATCCAAGTAGCATCTCCATCAGATGGTAAACGCAGACTTTATGGTTATCTAATAATGTTGTTGATTTTGACTGTAGCTCTTGACAGGAGCTTTCTGCCTGCAGCCTTTCAGCACACCTGTGGTGCGCTCTGTGGCGGAGCGAGTGCATGTGTGACGATCATTATGTAGAGGAACTTTTATTTTCAATAGCAGGATAAGCCCCTTGAGCTTAAGCGTCTCGTTTTTGAGGGCGTCCTGAAATATGATTGCTCATGCGGGGTGTGAGGGTTCCTCAGGGTGTCATCAGCCATGAGGTCAAGATATAACCCCAGAGACAAAGCAGTTAGCCATGACACCCTGGTTAATTTAAAGGTCCCATATCGTGTAAAACAGGATTTCCCTTGCCTCTTTGATTATAAAGGAATCAGAATCAGAATCAGAAATACTTTATTGATCCCCGAGGGGAAATTGGGTTACATTGCAGTTGCTCACATTCTAGAAGAGAAATATATATAAGCATAGAGAACTTATAAGAAAAATAGAAATAAGAAAATAAGAAATATGTAAAATATGTGCATTATACTACAAGATATAACAATGATAATAATAATATTAATAATAATAATATAGAAATAAGAGAAATAAGAATTATGTAAAAATATGTGCATCATACTTCAATATATATAACAGTGTAAATAATTAAATAATTATTGCACAGTTGAATTATTGCACAAAATTATTACTAGAATCGGTATTGCACAGTTACAAATTATAAATTATGGGGTTATAAACTGCTGACAGGGGTGAAATAGTCCAAGAGCCAGTCTACTGACTCTGAGTGTCTGACACTCTGAGGGAGGAGTTGAAAAGTTTGATGGCCACAGGCAGGAATGACTTCCTGTGGCGCTCTGTGGTGCATCTCGGTGGAATGGGTCTTGCACTGAATGTGCTCCTGTGCTTGACCAGCATGTCATGGAGTGGGTGGGAGACATTGTCCAAGATGACACATAACATGGACAGCATCCTCCTCTCTGACACTGCCGCCAGAGAGTCCAGCTCCACCCCCACAATGTCACTGGTCTTGCGGATCAGTTTGTTGAGTCTGTTGGCGTCTGCTGCCCTCGACCTGCTGCCCCAGCACACAACAGCAAACAGGGGAGCACCGGCCACCACAGACTCATAAAACATCCTCAGCATTGTCCGGCAGATGTTGAAGGACCTCAGCCTCCTCAAAAAGTAGAGACGGCTCTGGCCCTTCTTGTAGAGGGCTTCAGTGTTCTTAGCCCAGTTCAGTTTATTGTCAATGTACACCCCCAGGTACTTGTAGTCCTCCACAATGTCCACACTGACCCCCTGGATGGAAACAGGGGTCACCGGTGCCTTGGCCCTCCTCAGATCCACAACCAGCTCCTAAAGGAGTTGGATGTGCTATCTAAACATCGTGAAAGTATCAAAACGCACGGTCGCCAACTAAATCCACACAATCCATATTAGAAAACCGAGCCTCTAAACAAGCCGTTTGGACTTCCGTAACTTTGTGGCTTCACAAAGGTTCGCTCATTATCATTTTTGTAAGAAATAATAGACTAACAAACCCTGGGCAAGGGTTTGAAATTTCTTGAAATGAGCATAAAAAGTGACAGAAAATATGTTTTCCCACCACAAAAGGGTTATGTGAAAGAGACATGTCACACAACTATAAACAGGCAGTAGTTTGACATGTAAATAGCCTGGTGGAAAGTAAGGGTGTTTTGGTTAGGGTGGTTGATGGGCAGATACATTTGCCTTCAACTCCAATGACCAGGGTACAATTCCCAACTGATGCAAAAAAGCTAATCTTAACCCTAACCCTAATCAAAGTTGTTTTCATTGCCTAACCTTAACCTTAACCAAAACCAAAGTTGTTCTACTGGCCTATACTTAACCATTGGCTAACCTTTTCATGTGATGAACAGGTGAAAATGGTGTCCAATTCATGGTATTGCCACAAAATCCAATTTGTGATGGAGGAACGTAATCTTACACAATTCGTATATGCAACACGTAATCTGCATTTCAGAGTTTATGTCACTGAGCAGCTCCATGGGAACCAGTGTGAGTTGAGTGCCTTGCTCAAGGCCACTTCAGCGGTAGTTGTTGAGGGAAGGAAGAGAGTCTCTCATTCACTTTCATCACCTAGATTCGAACTGACGACCATCCAGTCACAAGCCCTCCTTCTCTAACCTAAAGGCTACCTACCACCACTCGCATTAGAAATTATATTGACAGTAGGTATATTTAAAACACCATATAGGTCTCATACAAGTCATGAAAAAACCTAGGTAGTCATTGTAACCATCAGTAGTCAAGTTGTGCTTAAAACGGCTATAGCAATATTTTATAATATGTCAGGTGTTATAATATATCAGGTGGACCAAACCGTTTCCATTATAGGAAATGACTGCAAATTACATCATAAATTGAGTCCTCTCTACACCCACATAGAGCTGTAAGAGAGACTCATTTAAACTTGTTTTTATGGGAAGGTATATTTTCTCATATAGACATAACTATTCTAAAGTCTGTTCATTTGTAATTGTATTGAAAAGACTATCTCCTTTTGTGCTTGTATTATCAATACATAATCAGTGGAATATACACCAAAATCAATAAATCTGTCTCGCCCTGCTTTCAGTGGCAAAGTTGAGGTCAGTCCCAAGTGAATTAAATCTCTTCAGGAAAGTTAATAGGAAAAAAAGATTCCTATTGAAGTTGGAAAAGCCTATTTAGAGATAAAAGGCACATTTTGCCATTTTTCAATAGGGATTGTATTTCATCGCCTGCATGGGAACGTAATTTCTTAAAGGCTCTCATACTCTCCATTTGGTTCAGAAATGTAAAAGGAGGAGAATGAATCTTTGTCTAACAGTCTCTAGGGGATTTTGCAGTTTTTCTGCTGTTACTGAGATGAAAAAGAATTAATTTTTTGGCAGCTTTTATGAAGAATTGCATTGTATTTTTTTATTCTTTCTGAATTAGTGTGAGGGAAAAGAATAAAGAGTCATAAAGAGTCAGAGAACAAAGTTGGCGGCGATGATGTGTGATGTGAGGGTGACATGTGTTTGCGATTTAATTGTTTCCAGTGTGTAATAAGCAAAAATGGGGATGATTTGTGAAAAATATTCCCAGTCCTCTTATTTTAAAGGAATTGAGGTATTTTCTATGGTGAGTGTACAATGATTTACCAAAATGCAGCAAACCCTTGTAATTTTTCTAGAATCAGTTTGCCAACCCTTAATCCTGTTAGCTGTAAACGACCGGTGTGTGTGTGTGTGTGTGTGTGTGTGTGTGTGTGTGTGTGTGTGTGTGTGTGTGTGTGTGTGTGTGCCTCTATGTGTGTATGTATGTGTTTGTGTTTGTACTTCCTATTTGTGCCTGAGGTGGAAACCTACAGGAGGAGAATTGTTATTTTATAATAATCTAATATTGTGTGTATGTGTCTGTCTGCCTGTAGGTGTTTCCCTGGCAGAAGCCTTAAAGGAGGAGAACGACTCCCTGCGCTGCCAGCTGGACGCCTACAGGAACGAGGTGGAGCTGCTGAAGCAGGAACAGGGCAAGAACCAGCCAATCAGGAGCGAGGAGGACAACACACACTCTCAGCAGCTCAGCTTCCTACAGCAGGCTCTGCAGGGCATGCAGAAGGTAACACATACACCCAAAAACACATACATACACACTGGGTTTAGACCGATATATCAGTTTGCAGATACATCAGGTCAATATTGGCCTTTTATTAAATATCGGATTATCAGCCAGTCATATTGTCCTCCAATATGTTGGAGGTTCCTCCCTAACCACAGCTGCATCAAAACAGTGAAATTTGATTTTCTTTGCACATTTTATCGATTCGTTCAGTTGTTCAATAATATTTTTGTAAATGAATTCTTCATTTAAAGGCCTAATGTATCGCAGCGTTTCCACTGCCATTGAAAATGTGGGGTGGGTTTTTGTCTGGGTTTCAATGGAGAGTTTTAGTGTCCCATGATGGTCTAAATGGTGTTTTAGAGGCTTTTCCTCCCTGACAAGAATTAAGTTATGGGGGGAACACTGACATTGAAAATGGCCAATTTTAAAGATATTGAATTTCAGGATAAAAATCTGCTTCAGTCACAAATATAAGTGTTGGTATCGGCCTTCAAAAACCAATTTTAGTCAATCCCTAATACACACACATACACACACATGCATGTCTACAAGAGCACACGAGCCATCATAAATGTTACAAATTGGCACCAAGACGAGACACTGAGATTGGAGTAATATCTTCCTCATAATGTCAGAAAGCCTTCTACAGAAGCCATTTCGAGCTCTAGGCCATTTTTAATAAAATATCCCCCTTGGTAACATTTAGCAATGCAATGGAAAAAGAAAACTCTTCCTCAGGCAGAAATCCACTTTTCTGATCACCTGCTGGGTTGTCAAACAGACCCAGCTTGCTGCTTCTATTCTTCATAACAAAGGGATGTCATAGAATGTATTATTTTCAAAGCAGATAATCTATTATCCGCTTCCACTTTATTTCAACATCGTGGAATTTAATTACCCTTACAAAACGCGCCCCCTGGCATGTGTACGAAAAGATTAGATGAGTTGATTAAAATAATATCTAGATGACAATTTGGACATCTTGTGCTTTTCCGGTGTGAAATTGTGTTGTTCTGTAGCCTTGCAAACTACCCTGAATTATTATCAGCAGATAAATTAATTTGGATCAGCTGATGTGTTAGACATCGCCAACTGCGCGATATATTTAAGCTGTCAAACTCACCTGTTCTTTCTCTGCTGCTGCTGCTGCCTGTGCATCTCACACCTGCCCTCCACCTCCAGCATCCACCTGTGGTCTCTTTCTTTATGGTTCCCCATGGGGGGAGCTGCATTGATCTCTCCCTGCTCTTACTTTTTTGGCTGGCTGTAAATTATGCTTTGCAGGGGGTGATTTGAAACAGAGCCTTGACGCCAAAATAAAATCTATATTTACATTTATTCTCAATTAAAATGCCCTATTCAGTACGTGAGTTGACTGACTGAAATGTGTTTATGCTGTCATGACGTGTCTGCGCTTTCACAACGCCACTTAGATGCTCTGTCAAGCAGAGAATGGATGTTACTCTAGGAGCCTAAAAAAACGATACATTGTGTTGATTTTAGCCTCTCATTAGTCCTTCTAATGTTTACATCTCTTTACAACAAGACATTATACAGAATGGCTAACCATGCTTTTCACTGTCTGTGAAAAGCAAATACTAAATATTGACACAATGAGGAAGGCATTTTGATTCCTCAGGCTTCTCTCTGCCTGCTTAGACACGCAGATCCCATTTACACCTGATATTAAATGTGATCTGTATCTGTCTTATCTGGATAAAGAAAAACGTGTGTTGATGCAAGGTGTAAACACATACAGCATGCATGGCAATCAGAATTTGATAGGATCTGCCATCATGGCAGATTCTGGCTCGCATTATGATTGGATCTCAGCGTTTTAGAGTGTGTGATTGCAATTCGCACAGTGCGTTCTCATAGTGAGGAAGTATCCGTCTACGGGATAGAAACGTCATAGCCACAGGTAAAAATGTCATCACTACGGCTCCCACTACACACAGCGGTTCTCAATCCTGGTCCTCAGAGCCAGAGCCTGCTGGTTTTCTGTTTTACCTGGTAGTTGATTTACTAGGTGCCTCCCATGGTCTCATTCAGTCCATGATTACACCAGGTGAATGTAATTAGATAGATATTAGGTAGAGTAGAAAACCAGCAGGGCTAGAGTTAGAAAACAACCTCTTCCATGGCAAACTAAGCCCTGGCTGCACAGTGGTATCACCTCTGTTGACCCTTGATCTGCCATGTTTGTCTTTGTTGACAGTAGGGGGTTTTCAGGTGACATAATTCACCCTCTGGCAGCGATAGTGGAGGTCCTCAGCTCTTGGGCAACATGGCTGTGAACAGCTGATTGCGTTTCTAAATGCAATCTTTGTCCGTCTCAACAGAACTGAATAGAAATGGTTAATTTATGTGCTGTTTTTGACAAGGAAATTATCGTTTCCCCATAGACAGAATGCAGACAATAATAGTGCATACTGTACAAATAGCAGGGCGTGACTGGATTGTTTATTATCCCAATAGCATATCCACATGCAGATAGCATTTTAATACCAGGGGTGCGTTCCATTTTGCCAAAATGCGCCTTCTCCTCCGTCCTCACGGCCTCGACTCCTCACTGGCTGAGCATCCAAAAATGAGCCACCATCATCAAGATCCAAATGGTTAAAAGACACTTGAAGGAGCCTTCAAGTCTCCTCGCCTCCATCCTCCAATGAGGCATGGCCAGAGGATCCTGAATGCAGAAATAATGACTGAAGATAATTTGTGTAGCTATTAAACCCAGCTCCATATTGTCAGAAATGTGTAGAAAAAATAACAGATAAAATTCACAGTTGTAAGTATAGCGTTGATCTTTCTTGTGAATTGTTTGTGTGGGTTGCCATGGAGTTTTCCTTCAGGGAGAATAAATTCTTACTAAACCTCATTAACAGCCTTTCATTGTCTATTTTGCACATTATGTTCTTACAGCTAGATCTATGGTGGTTTAGGGGTATAAAAAGAATCAAGCTTTGGTTCATTGCTGGCAAGATGTCAAACAGCTTACACGAGCATTGCCCAATCCAAGTCGCAAAAGCATAAAACTTCGCACAGACACACATCAGCTTAAGAAAAGTCTTTTAAGTGTTCTGCCTCCATGAAGTAGGCGAGTATCATTAGGGGCTGGCATAGAGGAATTACACATTAATCTTAACTTTGTGAAATGTTTCTATGTGGATAAAACTAGACAGCTGTCACCCGTGGAGGGGAAGGAGATGCTGTGTGCGAGGCGCTTCAAACGTCGCTTCAATGTGGCGCGTGCAAGGTTCGTTCGCTTCCTCTCCTCCTCGCCTCTTCTCCTCGTTTCCTCGTTATCAAACGGAACGCACACCTGGTGTAAACGAGGTCACAGATTATGCAGGGAGGCTCATTAGGCGCAGGTGTGCCTCGTTGACCAGCTGGACCGCTGCTGGCTCTCCGCCTCCTGACCAACGCTCAATCCCCACCTCACTTGCCACACACTGAACAAAATCACTGCAACGGCTCAGGGTCAAACTAGGGATCTTACAGTCACAAGCCTGCTTCAGATGAGGTTAGCTCCCTCTCCCTCTGCGGAAACTGTTGAAAAGGAGATCAGCATTGACGAAAAGTGGCTGACATTACCATCAATGGCTAACCGTTCTTCTTCTGTGTTTAGCAACTGCTGAAGATGAGGGAGGAGTTAAAAGAGCGGGAGGCGGAGCTTGGGAAGAGTATGGAGGACAAACAGCAGCTGAAGAACCAAATCCAGAACCTCAAGGCAGGACTGCAGAACCTGCAAACTGCACACACTCTACAGGTTAGAAGGGAACACACACACACACACACACACACACAGGTCCAGAGGATGTAGACACAGAGTCAAGAAAAGACTGTGTGTGTTCATGTTCATATGTTCCTGAGTGTGTTTAAATGGAAAGTCTAAATCTGACAAACTGGATTTTAAAGTGAAAACAATATCTGATTTGTGCTGCAGTCGGAGAGAAATGTGTGAAGAATATTAGAAAAATATTTCATCAGCCGCCGCAGCCTAGATTTTTATTGAAGATTTTAGTGCGTCTCTAAAGTGGTGTGTAATGATTTGTCCTTAAATTAACCCAAGGTAAATGAAAGAAGGGTGGAAGCTTGCCTGGAGGCACTGATAATGAACAGTCTAGAAAGATGTTTGAGGTATTAACCATACCTTGCAGGAAGAATATTGAAAAAGACAAGTCATTTGGAATACCTGAGAGACAGACGGGTCACTCCAATCCATTGAAAGAGGAAGTAGGGCATTTGGAGCCTATAGGTCGTTATTCAGCCGATAAAATAGAGGAACAGGGGAGGTCATTTAAATGTTTTAAGAAGGACCATTAAAGGGGAATTTGAAGAATTAGAAGTTAGACATTGTTATTTATATGTGACATTTCACACAATATTTGCGCACGTTAAGATCTCTCTCTCTCTCCCATTTCCGGAAACCAACACAATCTGTTGCCTTTTTATTCCTAGTTGTAATAGGCAATTATCAATGGGGAATGGCAGAGTCTTAGAAAAGCTGGCTTGTGACCAGAAGGTCACCAGTTTAAATGTCCATAATTTGTACTGGGAAAATTAATGAGTGAAGCTCTCCTCCTTCTTAACAGCTACTATCAAAGTGCCCTTGAGTAAGGCACTTTAGTGTTAAAACAGCAGAAGAGGTTATTCTGGGCAGCTTGAGCACACAGCAGCTTCGTTGCTGTGTGCTTGATAAACCTTCCATGGATTTAAAAAGGTGTTAACATGGGGAAAAAAGGTGTTAAAACAGACCGCAGTGTCCAGACAAAAAGATGTTAAGACGGAACAAATTGTCCTGAGGCATAAAGGAATAAAAACATTTTAACACTGAAACTCCTTGCCATTCCACTTCAAGAGAAGCATGCGTTTGTTGAATATGTAAAATACCACAGAGATGTGATTTAAATGCAAGTCACCTATTTGAATACAACAGAGATGTCATTGAAGTACAGGTGTGTTCCACTGCCACTGATGTTTGCATCGCTCGTTGGCCAATTTTGGCTCAGCATGGTAACAAGGAGGAGGGCTGACATGAGAATGAGCTTCAAGTTCAATCAGCCTTGTAATTGGATAATGAAAATACTAATATGCTACAGTCAAATGGTGCATGCTGCTGACTCTGGTGGCTTGTTTTCTGCTCTCAAGTCATCTTTTGATCAGCAGAGCTGCTCAACTTGGTCTGCTGTGAGCAGACTGAAGGTCGCTCAGCTGATCTGCTGACTGCAGATTTTTCAGTAAGAGGAGAATTAACCATTCTCAGCCAGACTGCTGCATGATGGCCATTCATTTAGATCAGCCAGAGTGACAGAGTTGTCAATATGCACTTTAATGGTGATGACTTTGATTAAAATGTCGCGCAGCACTGAAATGTGTCCCCACAAGAGTGATCCAGGGGAAATATGGTAATTAAATCCACACACAGGGGGGCACACATGAATCATGAGAGGCAGTCTCATTAAAAGGAGAAAGAGAAATCAATTTGCAGGGGGAGTTTCTCTGTAGATTAGTGGTTATTGTGGAGTGATTTGCCATGTTGAACAGATCTCCTCGTGCCATCGGTTGACCCTCACTAGCCCATCACTGTCCCTACTGTCACCAAATATTACTGGATCTACATTAGCTCAGGTCAGTGTGACTATTGACCTATCATCATGTCAACAACCTACTGTCTCTCAGTAAGATGAGATCTTTATTCGTTCTAGTTGGGAAATTGGATCATGCAGCAGCAAAAGTAATAGGATACAGCAAAGAAAACATAGAATAAAAGAAACAATATAACAATGTAACTATATAATAGAAACAATTCTATTATATAGCCAACAAGTCCAACATATAGTATATAAAGTAGACTGTATGAGTGGGAAGTATGAATGGATTTACTTACATTTGCTACTTACAATATTTCGTCTTCATGATGTTATTTCAACAGAAGCAGAATCACTTTATTCACCAAGGGCAATACAAGTATAGTGATTTGTCTTGCTGGGTTTGGTGCAGAAATATATGGCCGCCTTGCATGTAACTCAGCACACACTGGTAAATGGTACAGGACAGTGCAAGGTCTACAATAGACTGTGGACTATATATAATTTTGCAAACATTCAATCTCTATGTGCATTCAGGCAGCGTGGCGTACGCTGTGATTGCAGCTGTCAGCGTGGCCACACGTTTTTCTTATATTTTTCTTTGTGTATTAATATAATTATCATGTCAGTCCCACGGTACACTAAAGCCTCTGTCGGGATGTCATGTTTCATCATGCACCTATCAACATTCTCTATTGTCGCGTTATCACCAGCTTTCAAGGCTACTTTCACCGTTTTAAACAGGATTTCATGTATTTATGTTTTCTTTGAGTGCATGTGTCTTGTGGAAGCAACTCTGATTACATAAAACAATGACTTTCCACACGGCACTGCTGAGCAGGGCACAGATTTAATAACCAATTATTTTTGTTGCTATTCTGGGATAGGGAGCCATATATTCACGTAATCTATTTGACTTTGCTTTATCTAACTGTGCCTGTCTCCATCTCAAGAACATTAACAAAAAAGTCCCAGTGAAACTAGGCCTTGTTCGTGCTGCTCTTTGTGTGTGTGTGTGTGTGTGTGTTCACACGTGAGCGTGTGTGTGACAAAGTAAGAGAGCGAAAGTGAGAGAGAGAGAGAGAGGGATGGAGAGTTTTGGTGTGTCTGATTGCATTAGTGGGTGACTTGTTTCTCATTGACGTTTCCTCTCATTTTTCTAATTGACTCTAGCTGGAGACGTCAAAGCGAGATGACAGAGGGAGCGAGCAGAGTGCTAATCAAGTCAATGTAAGTGGAAAAAGTCTGAGCCCTCTCGACTCCTTGCTAAACGCTTTTCTTCCTCCTTCCTCCCCTTTCCTTATCTCCTCTTCTCTCCTGTCCTCTCCTCCTCTTTCCTTTCTTCTCCTCTCCTCCTCCCTCTCTCACCTCTTCCAGTGACATGACAGATCATTACAGGCCAATCCAGTTCACAGGGACTTTATTTGTCATTGAATAAATCACCCAGACACAACTGGGTTAGGAAATCACGGACCTGTGCCGCAGCATACAAAGACACATATACGTGTGCACACTCAAATACATATACATACACACACACACATACACACACACGCACACGCACAAATTCACTAGGCGAGATCTCGAAGGAAAGGCCACCGTGTCCTGATTAGACCAGGAAACACTCTTTAGAGGAGACCACCATGCAAAGCTTTGTAGAAACTTCAGTCATACAGGACACACATTATCTCTCTGTCTTTTTCTGTGACACACACACACACACACACACAAACACACACACACGTTTTCTGATAACCTCACTTCTACACATCAGCCAGTTAGAGTAAAGAGTAAACAGTAAACATCAGCCTGATCATTAGCAATGCTAACACTCTCAGATCTCTCTCTCTCTCTCTCTGTCTCTCTCTCGCTCACTCACTCACTCACACACTGTCTCTCTCTCTCTCTCTTGCTCACTCACTCACTCACTCACTTACACACTGTCTCTCTCACTCACTGTCTCTCTCTCTCTCTCTCTCTCTCTCTCTCTCTCTCTCTCTCTCTCTCTCTCTCTCTCTCTCTCTCTCTCTCTCTCTCTCTGTCACTTTGTTACTCCACTCCGTCAGAACTATAGCTGCTGGCTGAATTCTCTCTCCTTTATCTCTGCCCTTTATCTCTTTTTGTCCTGCTTTTTTTTATGTTTGTTTTCTATTTTTGTATTTACTCACAATCCAAACACTATTCACATGTGGATTGGCGAGTGCACTGGTGTACAAATGTGTGATAACTACCAACAACACGGTGCCCTGTGTTGGATTGATCAGCATCAGTATTGTTATACTGAAATATTGTGTGGGTGTTTTAAGCGTTTATCACCCCTGCAGTTTGACACCAAAGGGTTTTATGTATCGTCCCCCAGGATGCAACAGCATCATCGGTGGTGTCCTGCAGTCAGGAGAAGGATGGTCTTCCAGAGAAGAATCTCCCCAGTCCCGTCCACTCTGAGAGGGAAGCCCTGCTAGTTGGTACGGTGACACATTTCAATGGCATACAATACATTTACCTTTACATTTTAGGCATTTAGATAATGCACCTATCCAGAGTGACCTACATATTCTTAGCAGGTACTGGCACTTTACTTGAGTCATACTTTTACTCCACTGCATTTCAGAGGAAAATGTTGTACTTTTTACTCCACTACATTTATCTGAAGGCTCTAGTTACTAGTTACTTTGCAGAATAAGGTTTTACATGCAAAACATACAATAAGCTCATAAATATGTTTCAGTGTTTGAGTTTAAACTCCCCAACAGTATATGGAGTAGTTAGACGTATAACATTAAAATACTTATTACAGGTTAACGCATCAATAATTTAACACTCTGAAAGGCTCAGAATGACTTTTAATACTTAAGTACATTTTACTGGTAATACTTCTATACTTTTGCGTACAATTTTGAATGAAGGACTTTTACTTTTAATAAAGTATTTCTCCATCATGGTATTGCTACTTTTACCTAAATAAAGGATTTGCATACATTCCAACCAAAGACTACAGCAGGTGATTTCACTGGTTCACACACCTTCAACCAGAGAAGAGGAACTAACCAGTGAAATCACATGGTGTGGCCTCTGGTTGGGATGAAAACCTGCAGACTCTCAGCCTGAGACGCTGAGATTGCCCATCCCTGGTCTAACCAACAGGCCACTCTACCAATATCACTTCCAATGCAGTTTGAATTTTCTGATTTGATTCAATCGCTTTGAGGTACTAACAATGCATAATTATATGGCCATTAGAGCGAGAGAGAAGGAAGATGCGAAGAGAGAAAGAGACCACTTTACTCATTAGATTACGTAACACAGTGTGACTTTATGATAATGGAAAATATGGCGAACATCTTTCTCCCATGTGTATAATAATCTACATAATTTATAGTGGTAAACAAAGCCTTGTCCTATTTTGCTGCTTATTTTCCAGTGTACTGCATTTTCACATGTTAATTGTCAAGGACATTCTCTGGCTCAAAGCATGAAAGATAGAACTTGCTCTGTCTTATGGGGGAGTCAAAAGGATATATGATGATTTCGCCACAGTCTACCAAGCTCAGACGCAGCTTCTGTGTCTGTCAGTTTGGGTCTGCTTTTCCAGAGCTGGAAATGCCAATGTCCACTGTCTCTCATACCAGAGTGACTGTGTGATTGGCTTTACAGGTAGTTAGGTAGCCAATGGTGCGTGTCGTCTGTACGTGCCCACTCCGGTTGTTTGTTGAGGCAGAGACGGGCCGCGGTTGAGGATCCTGGCACATTTCTATGTCAGAATCACTCTTCTTGACGTCTTGTTTGATGCTGAATCGAAGTGAGCACCGCAGGAAAAAGGAACATTCGGCTCCTGAAGGAATTTGTTTCATTGAAAAACTAAGGGTTGCATCTCTCTTTGCCTTCTCTCTCCCTCCGCGCAGTGAATATAGATGAACACTTCAAATGAGCGGCAAACAGTTGCATAATCTCTGAACTGTTCTCCTCAAGAAAACTGAAAAACAATAGCATTCAAGATGAAAGTCGACTTTTTGTTTTTATAGTTGAGTTGCAAGGGCCTTTTTAGGGCATGTTATGTTTTTGAATAAGAATAAAACACTTTTAATGCTGAGAACCCAATTACCCCATAATGGGATGTAATGAATATTTTGCACAAACATCAAATCATGTATTATACATGATGTATTTCCCATTGTTGCCTCTTCAGTGTCTGAGCTTCAGCCAAACTTCTCATAGCATGCTTAGCCTATATAGCGCACACACACACACACACATATACACACACACACATACGCACACACTGATCAGATTATTTCAAGACCCCCATCTGTGTCTCAGCTGGTTGGTTAACAGTGCATATGTGTTTGTTTGCTACAAAGGCTCTTAGTGACCAGAGGTGGAGGGTTATCTCTCTCCCGGATGGCCGTATCAGTGAGTTGATAGACAGCTGAGGAGAGCTGGGGGAGAGTTTCAGTCGCACATGGCTTTGATGAGAGACAACAGCATCAAAGCCGTCATTAAACACTCCCTCTAATCTGGAGCCACAATATACAAGAGGCTCTTAACAGTACTGGGAGTCTGGGAAAAGACACTCAAAGCATCCTCACTCGTTTTACACTCAGCCAGGGGAGAAGAGAAGGAGTTAGATATACTGGGCTCTTGAATATTATGTTGGTTTGATGTCATGTTTGACAGAAGACAGAAAGTATGTGCCAGGATATGTCTCTGCATTTTGACAGTTTAATTAACATCTCTGCATGGCCTGTTTGTTCTACCGCAGGAATCATTTCAACATTCCTCCACGTCCATCCGTTTGGAGCCAGCATCGAGTACATCTGTTCCTACCTGCAGCGTTTGGACACCAAGGTAAAGGCACACAGGGACACACACACACATACACACGACCTAGACATAGTGACATAGATTAAATTTCCCTGCAGGGCTGACATATGGGCCTGCTGTATGCCAGGGTCCCGCTGCGCCATTTTAGATTCCTGGCACAGAAACAAGCCTCAACTGCAGGCTGGGGCCATCATCTACTTCAAGCTATTTTTTTTAACCTTTATTTATCCAAGGAAAGGTTTGCTGAGCACACATGCTCTTTGTCAGCAACACCCTGCTTCACATTCATCCAGTTACTCACATCACACCGGGTGTTGCCCTGTACAACCACAGCCCTCTATTGTTGGCTGCTGAACAACTCCACAGGAGCAGGTATTGGAGGGGGGTGGCATTCAGTTTCATCCCACCAAGTTTTCCCCAACTGATGCAAACTGGGATTCAAACTGCCGACCTTCTATGAGGCGATCCTCTGGTCAAAATCTTGCTTTGCTAAACTTTTAGGCACACATTAGCGAGAACACTTCTATACAGGTTTTTATACAAGTTTTTCTTCGTCCTGTTCATGCCTCTCTGTTTTCACACCCCTCCCCCGCTCTTGCAGTTATGGCTTTCTAATTTTCTTGCTAATCCTCACTTGTTGACAAATATATTCACGTTCTGCCTCTGTCTGCTACTGTCTGACACTACCAGTTTAGGCTGTTAGTCAGTCTGATTTCCCTGGACGACAGGACAAGTTATAGCTAAGCCTTTTTTTTTTATATAATGGAGCAGAGCTGTGTTATCACCATCTAGACTTAGAGAAAAACTGATCCTCTAAGGACATTTCCTGATTTCTAAATCTGCACTCATCTACCTTCTATCACTCATCTTACATAAAAATCTGAAGAGAGATTTTTGGCCTGTCTCACTGGCACCTCCACGAGGAGGCCATAGATATCAATTTGTTAAAACATCTATACACTTATGAACATTGTCACTTTTCTTACATATGCATACGGGGAGTGGAACATGGTGTTTTTTTTATCGCCATTTGGCTTCATCCTCCCACATCCGTTTGGGTGTGTGTGTTCTCATTTGTGTGTGTGTGTGTGTGTATGGTTGTCATATGTGCGAGCATGAGCGCGTGCAATTCTGAGTTTCTGTGTGTGTCTGTGTGCATCTGAGTTTTCTGGTGTGTCTGTTGCTCCCACACTGACTCTCCACAAAAACACATCAAACAGCCCACAGAGTTTTGTCAATAGTACTGGCTAGACTCCCCAACAACAAGCCCAATCCTCTCTGCTTATCTAGCGGCTCCACACACACGGCTCCATTGTCGGCGATGACACACCCGTCATATCTCCATGATGGACCTTAATGCATCCTGACATCAGCGCAGGGCTTGAACAATCTAGTTATTAATGCAAGACACTGTGGGTTGTCTACACCGGCTTATACAGTGGATCTTGGCACTGTCACCCAAGGCTTTCAATTTACTGATGATCCTCAGCCCACCCAGGTGGTGTGAGCTGGCTTAAATCCTGTCAAGTGGCTTATATTGTCTTGATGCTTGCCCTCGTCATCAGCTTTCAGTGGAGGTGTGAGTATTGTGAGAGTCTGAGAATAATGAGGATGAGGAGCAGAGGTGTGAGAACGGTGGAGGTGTGAGAAAATGTGAGTTTATCGGTGTTAATGCGTGTGGACTTCCTCTTTGTGTTGTGTCTAATCGTTGCCTGATCTGTGTGTGTGTCCAGATTAACCCTGGTGAGGTGGAGGCCCTGCTGTCTCGGCTGCCCTGCACCTTCAGACAGGAGCTGACGGGAGTGGGAGCCAGTCTGGAGAAACGCTGGAACTTCTGTGGCTTCCAGGGCATCAAGAGCACATAGACTCTACATGAGGCTGCTGGGACAAGGAAGAGGCCGCAGGCACACGGGACGACACAGGAGACACAGAAGGACAGTAGAGAGACATGGAGGGGACAGGATGAAGCCCACAACTATTGGAGACGGTGGACTATACTCGACCGAACGAGGGCACAGATGTTTCAGCATAGATCAGGGAGGAGGCAACAAATGTTACAAGAACATGTCAGGGACTCTGTGTGGGTGGCAGGGAGATAAATATACAGTTTTTGTGATGGCAGATTGATCGAAACGTCTCTATGGTGACAAAGAGGTAGATGTATCTATGGTGACAGACACATCATATCTCTCTCTCTCACTCTCTCTCTCCCCTTTTTTGTGTTTCTGTCTCATGGGATTCAACTAGAAGTCCCTTTTGGAGAGCCAATCTCAGCGCAGTCACAGGATTGGCTGTTTTTCTATACATGGGTGGTATTTTACATTCTGTGAGCCTACAGTTGGCTCATTGTGCTGTCAGGCCCAGAATAAAGGGCTACATAGGAAGGTCATCAGGGTCTACTTTCAACCTCTAACCCCTCTGGCTTCTCTTTTGCCTATTCTTGGATTTGTACAATCATGTAAATTAAATTAATATATTTCCTTACTTTCTGTATAGGCTATTAAATTAAATGTGCATACAAGACAGAGACAGTGATGAGGTTGATTTGTACTTTTTTTCCCACATACAGAAGATTCACATCTCTCAGTATTCAATTATGCTTCAATTTAATGCCCCATGATTGCACTGTCTGTTCTCAATGGACAATGCACAGCGAAGGGAGTAATCATGTCCAGACTGTATGTGCACCTAAAATGCTGCAACTATTAAAATGAAAAGAGGACAGACATACGTATATTTGCAGTTGTTGAATTGTCTGCCAGCTGTATTGCTAATTTGAATCAGCTGAATCTGACTATAATCATAGTAGCGATTTTGCTACCATTATTAATCAAAAGGGGAGACATGTTGGCTATGAGAGGATTTTCACATGGTGCCTTCCAGGTCTGGTTCATTTTACGAAGACAGACTATTTTCTTTGTTGTGATCGATTACTCAACGTTATTCCAAGTTAATTGAATGTGAATTACATTGACATCAACCTCTTCCGCTGCATTCATGCTATAGAAAGTATTATTTTATTTTCACGCAGTCACAGAAGAAAATTGTCTAGTACATTACTGTATTGTATTACTGTGTGAAAGGGAGCTTGCTTGTTTTTGTCAGTTGGCTCAAAGAAACAACTGAATGGTTCTCAGTGAGATTACCCATCAGCCACTGCGTCAAATAATGAGTGGCATATTTGTTGAAATGCTTTTGTGTTTGGTTCCCATTGCTATGCAGCAGAGGCCACACCTGCAAATGTATGCAGCACACTCACCTACAGGCAATTAGTAATTCAAGCACATGCTTTGAAATAACCCATGATGAACCGGCTGATATATTAATATCGGAAGAACAATTTTAAACACTTTTTCGTCTCAACGCTTCTTCTCCACTTTAAAGAGGCAGTTAAACCCGTCTAAAAATAGAGCGGCGGGTGAGACGTTGGCATACTAAACTGGTCCTCACAGGAGGTACCAGATGAAAGGAAATTACTTGACAAACCATCTGCTGTGGGCGGTGACTTTTTGGAGAATGCTGTTCATGTTTTATATCTGTCCAATTGTTTTCACTGCATCATCCCAGGTTCTTATACAGAATGGAATAAAAATGGCTGTTTATTCTGTAATGTACTGATGAGTACATGCTGTACTACATACATCTGCCATCAGCCAACCCTGTTCCCAAACCACCCAGAAGGTGAGCTTCTACTGCCATCTGTTGGAGGACTTACACTCACATCTCCACAACTGTCAGGCCTATTTGGCTCAATAAAGAATGACACAGTGCTAACGGTGTGTGATAGTACTTGACAAGGTGTCTCCACAGACCTGTTACCCTACCATCCATATACAGTAGGTATCAATGACTGATGGTGGGTGGACTATATCATACCAACATCTGATGGGATGCAGTCTAATGAAAAATGTTCACTCAGTTCACTCAAAGGGCTTTATTCACTCAATAACAGCTTGATTTAATTCCAATATCGCAATGCACAGTAAAAACTTCATACTAAGGTAATTTAACGTGTGTCTCCTCAAAACCAATATAGCATTTCTTTTCATTGTCTAAATGAATGGAACAAGTGTTTTGTATAGATGACTTCATTGTCATTGATTAAAATTGTCCCCATTTCTGATGATACCTCATTCCACATGTTTTCATATGCAACAGTGAGAAATTCTATTTCCACCATCTGCTATTGCTGTCTCAATGCCAGAAGTCTGTTCTCTGAAAGTTAATTACTTTGAAATTGCCATATCCCTGATCACCTCAAACTTAAATTCAAGTAGAACAACTAGACCAAGAGACCAGCGTTTATTATAAAAAACAAAATGATGCCTAAACTGAATGAAATGATAAGTATTTTAAATATTACAAAAATTGCCTTTGACGTGAACTTGTGCAACTGTCTGTCAATCACCAGCTCAAGAAGGATGTGTGTGAGGAAGGACAGCAAAACAGAGGAAAATCCTTCATGACTATATTGTTAAATATAATAACGATGTAGGAATATGTTAAATATAAAAGGCAACTACATTGATTGTAAATGTGTTCAACGATGAGAAACTAAACGAGGGGTGAAATTGGTCGCCCATCCAAAGAGCCTCACTTCAGCCAGTCACTAGCATAGTGCTCAAACTGAAATCTTTGCAGTCCAAATGCATTTCACATCAGCAACACAATCAACTCTCATTGAACTCTTAAGTTTGGTTCCCTTGCATTTGGAGATTATGAATCTGTCTTTGCTCAACGTTGCTCCGTTCTTCTACATGTGCTGGGAATCCATAATATCCAGGTACTTGGCATCAATTAGTCTTGGAAGCAAGGTGGTCCTGAGATAAAACACAGAGAGATACCATATAGTACAGTTTTCCCATGTATTATTGACATGCAGACATTGTATACAAAGGGATATACAATAAATCCTTAAGACAAAGAACTATGTCTATTAGGGAAATGTTTGAACAGCCACAGCACAAAATGAACAGTCTACCTGCTATAATAATGAAAATACAAAGCCTTGAAGTTAGAACACAGTGAGAACACATGAGAATTTTATGCCAAAACTTGGTTCTCAGTCTCAAGGCTTAGATAGTCCCATTCTGCCCCCTGTTGGCCTGGGTTATCTTACCTGACAGGGACGAGCAGGATCATGAGCAGGGGGAAGACCATCTTCATGTAGGGCAGAGGATACATCCCAAAGGCACACAGGATGATCAGCTGGATCATCTGCAGCGCTGTGAAATAGTGGACCTTCCTTTGAGGCACACGGCGGATGTAGTGGGTAGGAGGGTAGGAAGTCTGGAGAGAGAGAGAGGTGGGAGTCGTATCATATGGTTAGAGGGCTTAGTGTTTTGCTGAAGTTTTGGTGTTGGCTTCACTGCTCACATTCTGGAAAGTAGATTGAGTAACATTAAAACTGCTCTAGGTAAAATGTTTATGTAAAAATACACCCGTTCTATCAGACTAAATCACAAACATTTAAATTCTGGTGTTGGGTATGAACACTTCTCTGTCCACAGTGACGAATCAAAACTTAAGAGCGAAATCCTAAACAGTACCGAGTGAGCGCTCTGTCCACAGAAAGCTTGATTCACCAGCAGTAGATGTTTTGCCTCTCTTGTCTCATTGGTATTCTTTAGTAAAAAAGCATCGCAAACCAGCTGGATTGGTAAACATGAGCGTCCTGTGTGCACTTTACTGACATCATGTTGATGATTTCTGGGTACTGAAGTTCAATTTTTTCAAACAATTACTTCTGGCTGCCATTTGAAGCTGCCAAAACTGCCTACTGTAGCTTTAATCCATATATTAAAAGACAGATGGAAGACAGAGAGACAAACAGAAAGACATAAACAGTAAAAAAGCACATGGACAAACAAGCAAACTCAGCACCAAGTAATAGAGATAGAGAGCCTTCCACACAAGCTAATTGACCACTAACAGACGGACCAACCAACCAAATAACTGTCTTTTATGTCCTTCCCCCTCACCTGTTCCTTAAGCAGCAGGGCCATGCGGTCCACCATCTGGTTTCCATCAAGAGAGGTGGCTGCGATGTAGAGGAAGAGGCCATAGAGGACGGGCTTGGGGATCCACTGCAGAGGGACGGGCAGCATGAACACAGACAGGCCGATCAGGATGTTGGCTGCCAGGGAGGTCAGACGTGTCTCCTTCACACTAACAATGCTGTCGGGACACGATGACAGGGAAAAGCACTTTGAGGATCCCCATACACTCTTCTTGTTCGACAAGAGAACATAAAGTTTTTGGAGTGTTGCCTAACAAACTTTGTGGCAGCTAAATCAAAGTTATTCACCTCAGTTATCTTAAAGGGGCCCTATTATAGGAATTTAAAATTTTCTCCATTTATATACATATATGATCAAAAATGTTTATTTGTTCAAATTTGATATTTTGTGAGTGGCTAAATTTAAAGTTATTGCATTTTCAAATATTTTTACAAGCAGTTTGGGACTAACCCCAATCAATGCATCACAACTGGACTTGGTTTTGATTGGCTCACTTCACTAAACAATTACTGAAATCCTTCCATTCAGCATTTGAACTGACACCTGCCCTGCAATACCTCCAAACAGAAAGTTAATTTGAATTAGAGGAGCTGGTGTTGTCCAAAATATAATTTTAACTAAACCACATTTTTTGCAAAACAGCTTGAGAAACATTATTCTTATCCTGAGCCATATTTGAAAACAAAATCATGGAAACTGAATTATATCTGACCTTTAATGATAATATTTCCATTATCACCCGAGAATGTTCCTTGCACAAAAAACATAACACGGTACTTGGTTTTTGTCCTTTTTCTTTGACTTCACTCACGTTGAGTAGAGGTGTCCGTTCTCTACATGCTGTTCCACTTTGGCCAGCTGACGGGCGTGCAGAGAGGAATGTGGGAAGGCGGCGTGCATCCATGGCAACCCCAGACAGGACATGAGGATGTTGATGAAGCCAGTCAGCATCAAGTCCCAGTGGAACGCTGTGCCTTTTAGCAACCTGTTGTTACAGACATTCACACAGACCAGTTTAAAATGGTTTTTCATTGACGGACTGGGACAGTACTTCAATCCTTGTTCATGAGCTACCATGGAAGATGATGCCTACACATACAGTAGATAAAAATGACCATGGAGGGAAATGATAACCTAATGGAGCTTTGTACAATAAACAAAAATGCCATGAACGAGAAATCAAATTCAAACTGAAAGCGGGATTCTTTTGCATCCAATACATTCCAGTGTCAACGCAATTATCAGGTCCTTACTTGTGTTCTGGTACATGTGTGAGTGAAATGACGATGTTCTGGTCTATGAAGATGAGCAATGCAAGGAGGAAACCCAGGCCCACAGCACTAAGAGTGTTCATTCCTGTCAGCTTGTCAAACGGTGCGAAATTGAAGACTGGGCCATTGTGGACATTGAACACAGGAACTGGTAGGAACAGAGGGTTTATAGACACAGAAAGAAAATAGAGTATGGACATCCCAAGCAGAATTATATCTCATGTGCAAGGTAAAAACTCTTCAATACTGAACCTAGGAGAAAATATATAGCTTGACAGTGAGTTTTGCTGCTAGTAACCTTTATTTAAGCAACATTTCAACCCAATGTGTTTGCTGGAGTCTTGAATGGCAATAGTAGACCGATGCTTGTGAAACAATGCACAAGCAAAGCCCACTGGAAGCAAAATGTTTTCTTTTTTCCCCTTCAACAGAGGATTTATAAACACTGAAAGGCATTCATTGCCAGGGTTGTGACTTCAATTCTCACAGGTATTCTACTAGCAATTCTTTTATTCGAGAGGAAACTTTGTACTCACGTTGTATGTCAAGGAAAAGGTAGGAGCCGATGAAAGAGAATATCACCACAGAGATGGGTAGAGCGCAGTCAGACACCACCTCTCTGATTTTGGCATTCAGATATGGGCTGCGGGAGAAGAAAAGCTCAGTTAAAATACAATTATGATATAAGAAATTCCACAAGTAGTTTTACCTACCATATTTTTTAACCTACAAAATTATGCAAGATGGCAACGTGGCATTTCTCTACCCACTTATTACAATATTACTATACCTGATGGGTGAAAGCATGTTTTGTAATATGTCCCAATTATGTTCTATACTATTGGATCAGACCACTGTAGAAGGTAATTTTGTTAGTTTTTTGCTTCTGTACCACTTCTGTTTTGCTTGTGATGTTTCATTTTTGTTTTTGTTTTTTATTATTATTATTTATTTTATTTTTATTATTATTATTATTATTTTTTTATTATTTTTTTTTTTTTAACTTTATTACTATTTTTTCCTGTAAATTATTTTTTTTTTTTATGTGGTTATTGTCATTTGTCTTATGCTGATGTTGTTTTTCATATAATATATTTACTATTTTCTGTTAAAAAAGAAAAATCAATAAACATACTGATAAAAAAAAAGAAAGCATGTTTTGTGCTTTTCAACTCCTCAAAGAGGTATGTGAGCCTATGCATAGCTACTTAAACAGGGCAGCTGGCCAAAGCATTGGGCTGTGCTACTAGTTACATGTAATGAAATAAATTTGGTTGAATGATTGAATTCACGGTCCAGTGAATTCAATACGGTCCAGTATGTGAACCTACCTCCTCTTGATGAGGTAGAGGGCATAACCCAGCCACAAAGTCCCCAGCATGAGCAGCAGGCAGAGGATGGGCCTTTCTCTCGTGCACAACACCAGAGACTCAGGCAGGAAGACTGACAGGTGTCCTTCTGCATGGTCCACCAGCGGTCCAGTCCCGTTCCCATTCCTATTCCCATTCCCAAGTCCTGTCTCATTATTTGCTTGCTCTAAAATGTCCTTAATCTGCTGAAGCACCAAAGTGCTGTTGGTAGTGGCCAGTGTGGGCCCGTGGTAGAAGTGTTCAAAAACTAGGGGGTGGGGAGGAAAGAGAGAAAGAAAACGTTTTCACATTGGGGACAAAGGTAGAGCAGGGGTTATTCAACTTTTTCAGAGTGGGACCCGACGTGAATAAATTTACTCTTGCTCTGGGACCCTGACTGATTTAACATACTCATTTAACACACTTGTCATGTGGCGACCCAAAAGGCCCACGGCCCACTTTGGGACTCAACGAATAATATTAAATGCTGAGGTAGAAGAGGATATAATAAAAAGTACATTTTAAGTCCATTTCACGCTACATTGCCTATCTCTATACATACTTCCTTATCAAAGATAATTATTTTTCTCATTGCCATTCTCAGTAAAGTTCCAGGCAGTGCAGTGCATTTAAGCACCATGCATTAAAGCTTTTGCTCAGTTTGGTTTAGTTTAGTAGCGGTGTAAAACAGCCTTAGGCCAAGAGAAAAAGAATAGAAAGCTCTAAAGAATTCACCATATGCCCAGCCTTCTCTTCCCTGTCTCGTGGTAAACCCTTGTGAAAAAGATATAAACAGAGGCGGTGTGAAACTACACTATGTTAACATTATAAGGTTGTCAATTTCCCCACGGCACCCGGGGGGGCCCAGTTTGATTGCATGCTTGCCTTTCCTCTAAAGACTCCATGATGGATATGGATGTATGCTGGGGTACATTAACCATGACAAATGATAGGCAGACCGTTTACACATTCCTCCACATTTTAGAGAAATCTCTCTGCCGGAGGGTAGAATCATTCAGAACATGTTAACTGTAATCTGACCTTGGCTAGACTTACTTTTGACAGTGCCTTTCACTGCATCCCCGACAAAAGCTATGGAGATGAACAATGCAATGACTTCTTCTGTTGAGCTGGGAGATAAAGGAAATAAAAGAACCAGTGTGATCACTCATGTTTTATCAAAACAGCCTTTTTGATACAGACACAGACATAACGATCCATTCAAGGCAAAATGATGGCTACGATAGCAAGAGTGTACATTCAACAAAATGAATGCTTATGGCGGGGAATAGGAAGTCAAAACAGATGGCTCTTTTCTTATCAGCGAGCTCACCCCAGTGCATGGCAGACATAGTTCAATGTTGAAATTGGTTTTGTTACTCGTATTATGAGTACAGGACTCCTGTCTGACATATATCATAGTAACAATGCGGTCTGAAAGGTTGAGTTGTCTACTAACCGTTTGAAGAGTTTCATCAGCAGACTGACATTGAATAAGCCTCCGAGGATGAGGAACAAACTGTTCCACAAGCCGATGCAAGCATAGAAAGCATCAAAGTCTAGGTCATAGTCGTCACAGATCCCCCTGATCACTGTAAAACACACACACATGCACACCCGATCACATGCACACACAAGGACACTGGATTGCATTATAACTAATAACACTGTCAAAGCAAATCTACTTTTGAATTGCTTGGCTGAGACAAGTAGCGGCAATTCTTTATCATAGCGTTTTACAATTAGAAACCAATAATGTTTAATCAATTTTGCACTGGACAATATATTTCACGTCTTCAGTCAGCGTCAGTTCTTATTACTGTATTGCAGTAACAATAGCTCACAACACATACCACTTATGAAGATGGCCAATGGTGCAGTGGTCAGTGGAATGACCAGCGGTGAGCCAGCAAACAAAGAATAGATCACTCCTCCAATGCTTTGGCCAACAATGGTCTTCTGAACATCTATGAAAATACGACATGTATGGGTAAAATAGTGCTTACAAGTCATTACTGGAGTTTGTTTTGACCTACATGGGATACCAGATGGGTGGGGTTTGCTGCATCGGAACAATTCACAATGTGTCAGTAAGTCATCAATCACAGAAACGTATACTAACTTGATTTTCTGTGACTATCTAAACTTTCTGACTTTCACTTTACTTCTCCCATGTGGCTTGACACAGGTCTGTGTCATATGCTATTGAGTCCTTTTGAGTGTAACTGTTTGTGTCTTTTTTTCTCTCTGGCATTCTTTGGCATCCTTTCAATGAAATGGCATTATAATAATATAATGTTCCTATTCCACGATATTAAGACAGATGTCCATACCTATCTCTCCTCTTGTGCTTTCGTCGTTCAATGAGCCAAAGGCAATAGCAGGCAGTAGAATGGCAATGTAGAGGAAAATAGCAGTGGTGGTGTACTTCAGTAGAGAGCGGTCCTTCCCAGTGATACCTTGATGGATCAATCAAAAAGCTGTTAGAGGTATTACCCAACAGCCTAACCAACCATAAGAGCCATCAGATATTAACCAGTTGACATTATGATTGACATCTAGCAAAAAAATAATGTTAGTGGTAACAAATCTGTGTGTTCGTTGACCAGATCAAAAGATATAAGACTACTTAAGCAGCATTACAAGACATTTAAAAGTAGCGTTCATACCATCTGTGAAGTCTGAGGGATAGAGAGGGAGTCGACGACGGAGGTCATCATAAACACCCTTACCGACTTTGAAGAAATCTTTGCACTGTGAAGAAAAAGAAAGGTTTCAATGGGGGCTATAGGACACTAAGCTGGTCAACCAGAAAAATATTTAGAGGAGTTCAGGGAGCATCATGTTCAGCCAACACTACTGTGTACAATATGAAGATATAAGCTCTGTATAGGGACTGCAAAGCAACTTTAGCTTTGATTTCTTTGCTGTACACTTGACCTGTTGCTAACTGCTTCCTTTTACAACACAAGTACATGGTTTCTCTTCTCTCTGGGCAATGTTTGGGTGTTCCCTTTCCCCCTGCTAAGCACATGCATTTCCTCTTGATTTAAACACTGGACATAATGAAATACTTTATCATTACATGGAGCTACACACATTCTGCTGCCAAGAACCATGGCAGGCTTGGCAGGCTTTTCAATCTGTTGCCCAGCTGCTTCTCATTCCTCAAGACTGGCTGATAGAGTGTGGAAACAGGATCAAATAATCTGGCTCAACCACTTGTCTTTACTGGACCACATCTTTATGTGCCTGGACAGAGTGAGAAAACATGAGGGTGGTCTCCACATGTGGAGAAATCTCATAACAGCCAATAGAGAAAGAAATGCTGGTTTTACAGGTAGTTTTACTGAGTGGCATAAAGTTTCCTTATTGTTGTATATTAGCTATTCTAGGTTCATGCTATTGGCATAGCCACTATTCTATCAATTAGACCAGTGATTCTCAACCTTTTTCATATCAGGGACCCCTAATGTAGTACATATTAAGGCCATGGACCCCCATTTGATGAGATTTTGTCGCTCGGACCCAAATCTGAAAATATTGTTATTGTTCGATATGATTTTGTCCAGAGTTCCATGACTATCTGTAGAGAGATAACAGTGAAACTATGATCAAAATAGTCATTCTTCTACATTCTGATTGCGTTAACTTATTGTAGATGAGATCATGGTGAAGTTTAACAATTCATCTATTTGCTGGGGACCCCCTGGAACCCCCTCAAGGACCCCTGGTGGTCCCCGGACCCCACGTTGGGAACCACTGTGTTAGACATACTTAAGCCATATGAGTTCTGCGACCTCTTCTTGATATTTCAGAAAATAAATTCTGTCCTGATTGCAGCAGGCCACCAACGTGCCACTCTCTGTGTTCTAGTAATGTAGCTATGCTGGCACTCTAATAACAACTCTGTTGTCCTAAGTAACCCCTTGCCCTACATTCAGACCTCAAGTGATTTGCCTCTGCGTGGGTCTGAGTCCTCCACTTCCTCTACGACGGCCTTCTCACAGACTATGGAGAGCTGTTGTCGCTGGTAGACCAGCTCCTGTTTGAACTCCTCCTGGGTCTTGGTCTCCAGAAGCTTCTGTCTGAAGGAAATGTCTGAGAACATGGTGGCAAATGTTCTGCCCAGCTCAATGGCTGTCTTGGTGCTTTTCTGAAAAGAATGATGGGCATGTTAAAGAGAGGATTGAAAGATCAAACATTTTAAATTGTAATGGCTGAGAAGTGCTAATGCTTCTATGGTTCTGTGATTTTAGATAGTAGAATGTTCCTCTGATTTGTGTTTTACACATCCCACTAAATATGACACTACTTGATATTCCTCATCTATGACTGCACTCTGAAAATGTTGGCTGAAAAATATTTAAATATTGCCCTTGATAACACCCTGAATCCTAGTGAAAATGACAGTTGTCTTTGTTTGCTTGTTTGTTTATTTGTTTTCTTTGATAGTTAATAGTAGAGTGGGACAGAAGGCATGTGCGGGAAAGCTCCTGGGTCGGATCCAAACCCCAAACCCAGGACGACGCGACTACTCGGTATGCGCCTTAGCCAAATGAGCCACCAGGACGCCCCACAAATATAACAGTTACGAATGGAGAAGAAAATGGACCTTACCGTTCTGGGAGGGGCCAGAATGAGGATGACGTAACGAGCCTCGCAGCAGTTGACTCCCCAGTTCTGTGGCCTCTCCAGACGAGCGACGCACACGTGACGCCTCTGCAGGCTCCTCACATTGGAGCTGAATTGATAGAAAGACAAAGGAATTATTTCACTATGAATCAGTGGTGTATAAAACAGTTATGAATGTTTAGTATACTGTAACTACGGATGTATGTTAAAGGCCTTTGTGGGGCCACTGACACAACATTATTGGCTTTGTTTATGTTTTGATTTATTGGGTTGAATACATTTTTTCACTCTCGAATGAATGACTGACATTAAATCAAAGACTGGCAGTATATGGCAGCTAAACAAGAGTTTAAAAGTATTAAAAATCAAAGAGGATCTGAGCTTTATTTCACATTGGCAATTTCAGTTAAAAACTGACCAATGCGATTCAGCTCAAACGAAAGGCTTTTAATTTTTGTTCTGTAATTTTTAATACACTCTTATAGTAGGAACACCTGCGGATTGCTTTTTCTGGTGCACAGTGAAGCTATAGGTTAGATATAGAGCATGGTGGGATAAGTTACAAAGAGACTGTTTCCAAACAAAAATCTCTGTGGAAGTTCATAATTCAGTGTAATAATAGCTAACACAAAATTACTTTCTAAGAGCTTCAGTCTCACTGTGACCAATGAAAATAACAACACTCTTCCATGTAAATATTACTGTAGATGAACTCACAGAATACAAAGCCAGGACTGCTGGTAGTGAATGCCAGTGGAGGTAGCAGTTACACCCTGAATGGTTTCTGACAGAAGGTGCACTGTGGGAACACAAAAGCAATGAGGCAATATAACAGGTATTCAGCCAAAATAGATTTAATGCTGATATTTCAAATCGTGGGTCCCATTGATGCAGGAAAGTATTATGCTTTTTTATTATACTTATTATACTTCTATCCCAGAGTATATTGCATGTATTGTCAATAAAGGATTAATTTGAAGGATCAGGTGCCTCTATGGGAATTGAATACCAGACTGTTGTATGCACTTCTAATATTACCTAATTACAATTAGTATTTTTCCCTTTGCTCACCATTGACCTCCTTCCCTCCTGCGTCTGTGAACAGAGAGTCCATGACCTCGTCCACATCACAGCTCCCATGGCCGTCCTCCACCACATGGGTCAACATGCGCTTTAGGACTTCATCCAAAGTGGCAGCTTTCTCATCCAAAAGGATGCTGGCCTGGGCCAGGAAACTGTCCAGGTCTCTGTGGGCCCGCACTTCTTCTTGGAAGTTCATCGGCTTTACATACTAGGGGGAGGCAAGATCAGGGGAGATTGATGTGGAAGGGAAGGGTGATTGACGGTGTAATACTGTAGTAGTACTGCGAATAGGTTAAAGTTAAAATGAAGATGGACAGGTTTTTCTCTGAATCTTCTCTGGGCTGCATGTTCACTGATATATAGTCTTATTTTGCAATAATAAATGTCAAAAGAAAACAAAAAGCATTACTAGAAAAGTGGATCTTACTTTTCTTGTTGTGTTTAAAAGCCCATACCCGGGGCCATCAGGATCTGCAAATAAAATAAACATTTTTAGTTGACTATAATTTCATATAATGGCTCTCTGGCTCCTATGAGTCTTCAATACTTCATCTATGCTGCAATCCCCACTGCACATCTTTCTCTTGTATCCCTGTAGTTATTAATGACAAAATTGATAGTATTAGTACTCTGAGGTATTAATAGTTATTAATAGGGTGCTGCAGCTGCCAGTTTATGTCCTTGAACTTCAATTCCCTGACTCAGGACTTCTGAGACAGTGGTGGCACACATTATTTCCCAATTGCAGAGACTGCAAATTATTCTTAGACAATGAAAGCCGCTGTAATCATTCTTGGGGAAACAACTGTAGAGCGTATTCTACTGCACACCATAGTAATGAACTATTCATCTGTGTTGTTTATACTAAGAGTCAGTTGTGAGTAGTGTGAATGCCACTGCAGTCTAGTCATGGATAAATATATAATTATGTATTCATTGAAACACACACACACACACACACACACACACACACACACACACACAAACACACGCACACACACGCACTCGCACACACCTGAAACACTGATCTGGTTCTCGTTGTCATAGATGTGGTCCTTGTTAGTGACAGGAGAGTCTTTGCACTGCCCACAATCCTCCTGCTCCCCGTCACGCAGCTCTGTGGATATAACATGAAGTGTCACAGTCAAGGATCCAACTGTCACTTATAAAGTTCATACATCTCTATCTGTTCCAGACTGAAGAGATTCTGTATAGCAGAATGACTGCTTTTGCAGCAGCGCCACTTCAAAATTCACTTCTCAATACAATTTCGTGAATTACAGGTGAAAACCACCAGCAATAATGAAGGTCATTTTTCAAAGATGATTTGAGCTGACCAGGAAGATACTGGGCATCAGCATAATGGCCTCACTTGCTGCCATGTTGTGATGACCCATACTGAGATAAAACTGTTTTTATATCACTAGGTTAAGGTGCAATGCCAGCCAGATTTAACAATGTCTACAATATGACACTACTCAACCTGCCCTCCCACCAGTCTGCCATCTGTTGACAGCAACAAGAGAAAGAGAGAAAGAGTGAGAGAGTGAGAGAGCGAGAGAGACAGAGAGAGAGAGAGAGAGAGAGCGAAAGAGAGAGCGGCCCAATAAAAAAATCCCCCTTAAACCAGACATGCAGCAATATAACAATAGCAGCCCCTTGTAAATTCCTTCATCGTACAGAAGAGAAATATGGCTGCTAGATTGCATGTTTTATGAGGGGAGAAGACACAGCAAGAGAGGTTGATTGCCTTCATAAGCAAAATTGTGGCAGAATTTTTGAAATTAGCTGCAACGATCTGTGGCTTTCCCCATGATGTATGGATATTCCCTCCTCTCCTTATCGGCTCACAGATCATCTACCTTGTTATTTACCCATTAATTAACCACTCAATACACCAGCAAAAAGAACTGGTTGTGCTCACCAGCCTGTGAAATGGGTCATCAGTGAGCAGGCTCTTTGGCATTAACATAAATAACTGTTTCAATCAACTGAAACTCACTTTTCACGTCAAGAAACTACTGTATAGTTCTCTGAATCACTTCTCTAGTAAACTGAAATAAAAGCCTGGTGTAGACTAAAGTTTCACCCTCAGCGTGGATACCTGAATAAGGTTTCCTATGTTTGCAAAGCATCTTATATCAAGCGCCTACAAGAGCAGAGAGGAAGCCTGCTGAGCAAAAGGAATCAAAGTCAATAGAGTAAGTAGTATTCAAGCAACAAACCCATCTCTTGGAAAACATATCCATTCTTGGACCGCCCAGTCGATGGAGCATCTGTGGGAAAAAAAGAAAGATATGCTACTGAAGATGTATTATTTCTTTGAAGTTCAGTTTTTTTTTTAAATATGCTATATGTATCAATAGTTTGCATTCACTTGAAAAGCAACAACCAGCACTTCAACTGTCATGTGACAGTAATTGAAAAACAATCTTCTTTTACAGTTGCTTGTTATGTGAAGGGGCTTTGTAATATGAATCCCTATACCACATGGTATCAGAGCATAATATAAAAAATTTATGTGAGAATGAACAAACTGTAGTCCCCACATGGCATGTCTGCTCTTAATGCTTGTATGCTTATGTATAGTTGTTTGACACAGCTAGACCGGCCAGCACATGCGTGGGCCTCTGTGAAACCAGACTCCATGAAGACTGACACACGTTGACCCCGGTGCTTCTGCCATGTGCAACAGCTTTAAAAAAAAAAAAAAAACAGCTCACGCTTCATAGCCGACAAACAGAGCTGGCATTCACCAGCTGCTTGCAATAGCTACTGAAATGCCCAGCAGAAATATGGCAGCCCGTTCAACTGCTGTCATCGCACATGGTGATGGTTTCTGTGGTTAAATAAATTAAGATTTCACCCATATTTCATCTGTATAAACCCAGCCAGTGATCACTAACATACATTCTCTGAGATTGTTGAGCCATTATTTCCAGTATGTCAATGTCTGTGTGTCAAAGTCAGACTTGTGCCCACAGAGTCTACCGCTATTCGCCTGTTTCTAAGACAGAGATGATGCAATGTGACACAATTTATGACATAGATTATGCAGAGAAAAAGAGAAAGTGGATGTGTGGAATGCAGTCTTCAGATATTGGAGAGGACAATGAAAATGGTAATCCTCTGTGTAGGAGAGACTGAAAAGGGATCCCTTCACTCGCCCAAAGAAAAACGTCATGAACGATGTTCAGTTACAACGCAAATCTGACACCAGCTGTGTCTGATGTTTGTATGTGCGGTCAGGTATCTCTGAGACACTAGCCTAGCTGTAGAGACAAGCTTTTCCTTGCCCGAGGCACAGAGTTTGGCTCCAGGGGCTCCAGAGCAAGGCTATATCTCAAAGCAGATTAGACAGAACATTCCCATGCCTCCTCCACTTCACAGGGTTTCCTCCAGACATGGGGGTGCCTCCCAGCTTATGCAACAAGCTGTTTGTGCCGGAGCTGGATGGATGTGAGGAGAATGATTCTGTCTGCTTGATTGAGACCTTTAGAGTCTTATCTCACATGGTTAAAGGTCCGACTTATTGTATATAGGGCTGCAACTAATGATCATTTTCATTGTCGATTAATCTGTCGATTATTTTCTCGATTAATCGATTAGTTGTTTGGTCTATAAAATGTCAGAAAATGGTGAAAAATGTGGATCAGTGTTTCCCAAAGCCCAAGATGACGTCCTCAAATGTCTTGTTTTGTCCACAACCCAAAGATATTCAGTTTACTGTCATAGAGGAGGAAAGAAACCAGAAAATATTCACATTTAAGAAGCTGGAATCAGAGAATTTTGACTTATTTTTCTTAAAAAATTACTCAAACCGATTAACCGATTATCAAAATAGTTGGCGATTAATTTAATAGTTGACAACTAATTGATTAATCGTTGCAGCTCTAATTGTATATACTCTAGACTACGATATCTTCAACAATAACTTGTTTCAAGGAGATTATTTGTTATTCCAAGTCAATCAATCACTGAATATTACTGCATGTGATGCCATACTCTGTTGCTAAGCAGGGTTAGCAGCAGCATTACAACAGTGTAACAGATGTGAAGACAGACCAACGTGTGTGTTACACAGCAAATATTTTTACAAGAACCAGTCATGGAAATTGGAATGTAATTGAGTATTATTTATGTTTTTTCTTCTATGTTGTCTACTCTACCAGCCTCTATGGCAGGAAACTAAATCATCATTTGGAGGCCCTTTTCTGTTAAAAAAATCAGTTTTGGATGGAAAAATCATGAAAGGGCCCAATTCACTGCAGATTCAATCTGCCACTTTGGATTGTATACAAACTAGTTAGTTTCCTGCCCTGGTTCACACCACAAAATGTCTATCATGCCTAATATATCAATGACATATGCAACAACAATAAGTTTCATGTAAAGTATTTGTTATTCCAAGTGAATCAGTCACTGAATAATACTGCATGCAATGCCATACTCTGTTGCTAAGCAGTTACAGCAGTGTAACAGGTGTGGAGACAGACCAACATGTGTGTTACAAAGCTAATATTTTTACAGGAACCGCAGTCAGGGAAATTGGAATGTAACTGAGTATTAGGCTACTTATGGTTCAGACCAAGGAGGGAAATTACTACCAGCCACCAGTCAAATTCTTGTAAAACTTTTGCTTCTATGTTTGTCTACTCTACCAGTCACTATGGCAGGCAACCAAATCATAATTTGGAGGTCCTTTCCTTTAAAAAAAAAAAATCAATTTTGGCCGGTAAAATCATGAAAGGGCCCAATTCACTGTGGATTCCATCTGCTACTTTGGATGGTATACAAACTAGTTAGTTTCCTTCCCTGGTTCACACCACTAAAAGTCTATCATGGCCAATATTTTACAGCATCCCTCCTCCCAGTGCGGGCTTCTCCCCGGCCCATGCCTGTGGGTTTTCCTGTTGGCAGGCTGGCTGACTTCCTCTCGCTTACGATGCTGTCTGGTGCCGATGACAAGTCTGAGCTGTAAGTCAAGGCCTGAAACTTCCAACTGGGACATCAATACCAGTCCTCAGAATAGTCTGCTTTCTGACCTCCTACCCCTGTTTGTGAAATATTGCAAAATGGGGTTTTTCCAACTTTTTCATCCAATTTCAGCTCAAGGTCTCTGGGATTGAATGTCTTGCTTTTTCTTACAGTACACCGCACAATTAAAATATTTTTTTGCTTAGCCTTTTTCATGGTGCATCCCAACCACTGATTCATGGATGCTTTGCTCTCTGCATTCCTAATTCTGATGCTGTTTTGCATCTCAATGCATCAATCTGAGACACCAAAACACTGTTAATGCTGGTGATTTGATGTCTGTAAATGTACTATCTCAATGAATGAACAAGGCTAATTTTAAACATTTTAACCCAGGGGCATGTTTTACTGATCCCTGCCAGTGCCCCTGATAGAATATTGCTATCTGTGGGCAGAGGATGTCCTTGGGGAATAGGAACAGAAGAATCCTTGTTAGGTCTTCGAGTACACTGAGCTACAAAGCTGGGAAATATTGTGAATGTGTCTGCTGAACTGCCGCAAGGTCAAGCCATCAAGGCAAAATGGACATGGTGTTCTCAAATGTAAGAGGCTCATTGCAACCTCTCTTTTTCTTTTTCTCTTTTGAAAAATCATAAAATACCAGCTGCTAACCCATAATCACCTTTATCAAGACTGAATTTGACCACAGTGCACTCAGCTGTATGCTTTGATTTTGCAGCACACGCTAAAGTCACAATGCACACATTCACTGCATCATCATAAAGTAAAAACAGGAAGGAGGAACTACAGCTCATTCCACTTGAACACCTCAAAGACTGGTGAGAGTGCATAAAAGACTACCAGGTGTGTGTTTGTCCAGGACAGTGGATATAGCCACCGGACCAATAGTCATTACAGTCACACAGAGTTATATTTTACTAGCTAAAGCATGCATTTGAAGTGATTTTTCCCTTAGACATGAAAGAACCTCTTCTCCTTGGCAGCAGTTTTGCATGACACATGGTGCTAATCCCCTGGAAGACAGAAAATGTTTCAAAGACAGAACTCTTTTAATTATGTTCAGTTTTAAGTGGATTAAATAAGACTCCGTTGCACTCTTAAGCCTGAGTATAATGATTTGAAATAAAGCCACATGGAATGGGGATGTGTCTGGTATGTCTTCGTCACAAGTGACAAAAGAAGAATGAGGGACGCTCTGTATGAAATTGATTTTCAATTGTCAAGACAATTACATTATCAAGCGAGTCACTGACAATTCCAACCTAACAATACACTGAACAGGAGTGGAAAGTCTTGAAATGTGCCAGATTAGAATATTAAGCATTTTTGTACTGGATAATCTTCTTAACCCTTGGCCTGAGAAAACTCAACCAGGACTGATTAACCCTTTAAAGGTATCGAATAGCCAATAGAATTTGCAGATGGTGTGCTGGATAGCCAATGTGATCACAACAATGCTTGTGAAAATTAACCATATTTCTTTAGCTCCTTATTAGAAGGTTATGCTTTTCACACCGTAGTGTGTACATATCACTCTGAATGACTTTGTACTTAATGCTGTGCTGTATAGCTAGTGTGATAACGACACCACAGAGTGATATAGTACTGCAAATAAGACTCTACAGACTTTGCCACTTAAGACAATACATTACCAGAAAGTTCAGCCAATCACCAGTAAGCATTTCAAAGTCAGTTTAGTGTACTTTTCTGGGACCATTTCACCTGTCTGCTACTCCAAGTGGGTTAAAGCAAATGCTCAGAATTATTTGCAGGTCTGCAGATAGCACTTCCCATGCCAGACAAGTGTAACATTTATAGCCACATTGTAAATATTGACCCAGACCATTTGCTTTTGAACTTTCTAGCTTTCCTGGCAATAAAGGCATCTTTTACTCATATTCAGTGGTTTTAATATCAAGAATATGAAGAAATAAAAATGAAATAGCATCCAGATAGTCACTAAAACAGCACAAAGAAGCAGACACATAAAAGAGAGCAGTGGATCTGTAAATTACTGAATTCTATAAAGTGAAAGGCTGCAGTACATAGGCTATGAACATTTGAACACTTTTATTATTCCCATCAATACCTAGTATTTTCATTTTAAGTTCAGAGAGAGAGAGAGAGAGAGAGAGAGAGAGAGAGAGAGTGAGCGAGCGCACATGTCCTGGGTCGCCACGTTTGACACAAAGTGTCTCAGGTTGCATCAAGAGAGACCCCCCTCACCCCACTCCACCCATGTGAAACTTACCAGATGGCACAAAATGGAGGACCTTTTTGGCTTCCATGTTCTCCAGGTTTTCAGGTGAGACACTTTCCCCAGGTCAACCCATCATCATTCTTAGCCCTGCTCCCTAACACCTTGCACACACTAGTGGTCCCTTCTGGATGTCACACACACACACATACACATACACACACTGAGGTAAGATCACCTCCTCCAGCAGCACATGGGCACGGGGGAGGGAGGGAAGGGAAGGCAGGGAGGGCGTGGGATGTTTGTTTCTGCTGGGTCCTTGTGCCTATATATTGGGATGCCGCTGCTGATTTTTTTTAACCTACCTAAATGGATTTTGGTGTTTTGGTATCCACAATCTCTCTCTCACTTGTTCCCAAATTCTCCTTATACTCTTATAATAAAAGTGAAACTAAGTAATACATTACTGAAGTGCTTTACTATTTGTTTTTGTTTTTTTCGGAAACGTAATTCATTACAAAGCAAATGCCCCATATTTCCTCCTCTACAGAGATGAAAGATATGAAGGAGACTAGTAACTTTGATACAAAGACAATCTTCAGGATACCAAATGTGAGAAAAGTTCACAGTTCACCATTGGTCAAATCAGTTAAAATGAAGAACTTTCTAACAACCAATTTTTAAAGAAAGCAATCAGAATAAAAGTAACTGGAGTGCCAGACCTACTGAGATTATTGTTCTGTCTTTGATTGAACATTTTCCTTTACCAAAGTGCACTATTTTGTAGCATTTAAACACTTTCCACTAGTGGTAACCACAGGTATAACAGAGCAGGTTGAAACTCACAAATGACTCAAATATCGGTTCAAACCTTCTCAAAGTACTGTACAGCGCTCAATGGGCCCCGAGGAGGGCTAGGTTCACTCCTTCACCCCTTCCTCCACATGTCTGTCCATTTATATCTATCAATCATTCCAGTAATCCAGCTTCCCCTCAGACTTCTGTTATAGTGGCAACACAGATATGAAGCAAGCTGTGCGGAAACCCTCATAATGGCTGCACTTCCTGACTCAGCCAGATATGACAAAACCTGTGAGGACTGTAACACTCGACACTCTGTGGTGGAGTGGCGGAAGCTGGGTGCTGTAAGAGGCACAAGCAGAGCTGGAGAAAGAGCCAGAAAGAGCCTGTCTCAAGGACAGAGCTAAAAACTGAAAATTGCCACAGTGCCCCCAGCAGTGAGACTGGATAAGCTCACTGTCAGACACGATGCTCAGGAAAATTGAAAACGTTATAATACTGCACTGATGGCCATGGCTTGCAGCACTGTAGTGGAATTTCTGGCATTTTCTATTATCACATTCGGTCAGATTTTTATGCAGGCTAATGTCGCCCCTTGAAAAACAGTGCCATAACATTGGTTATAAATCCCTCGTTTTTATTTTTATCGAAAGGTGTGCATTTACTATTCGAGTAAAATATTGTATTGAAATACAGAGGGGGGTTTATATCAGTATAGTTTTAATACTGTGTGCTCTCACATATGGAGTAGGAGAGATAAACAGCAGATCGAGTGGCTCCCTTGAAAACTGTGTTAAGAGTTGGTTTGACTGAGTGTACCTGAACTGATAGAGGCAATATGACATGACTATGACTTGTTTACACAGACTATGATGTCTTTGACTGAATTTGACTCGAGGAGGAAACCTTAGATTATCCTGAAGCAATAAACTTTAGTCATTTATTTTAGCTGGCATGCATGTAGGAGGGACTGTCATGCTATTTTTTTTTTTTAATCTGACAATTTTATATGGGAGACACATTTTTGGTGCCTTTAAAATGATGGAATATTAATATGGATAGCGAAATTGCCTCTGCAAGAAGTAAGAAAGATGTGATTTTCTGCAGCAAAATAGTTTTGCACTTCATGCATCCAAAACCAATAACAAGCTTTAGTCCTTGTGTGAAGCTGGGGTCTTTCTCCCTGTGGATTCCATCCGTTGAATTCCTCATAGCATGATGTAATTACTCACAATGTACCTGCTTGTTATTTTTCTAGAGGTTACAAGCCCTGTAAAACTTTACAGGCTCTGTTTAATTGACATCAAAGGCAGTTCCACAGCACACCCTAGGCGCTCAGTAAATTTTAATTTCATACAGGGCATCTTGTGTTTTGATGGGTGGGTGGATGCAAACAAAATAAAACAAGTCTCCAGGTAGGAAAAGTTCCTACATCTTGATTATGGGGGGAAGAGAATTGGGACATTGGGTTAGCTGGCAGCTTTCAAGCCAATCACTGCTTGGCCTGAGGCGAAAGCCAAGGAAAAAGGAAGACATGCTGGCATGACTGTTCCCATGTCTACCATGAGATGGCAGTGCAGTCTGCTGTTTAAAAGCCGCAGGTAATAGGTTGAGATCTGATCAACTGCTGGGGACTAAATAATAAAAACCTCTATTTCTAAAGCTTGTATTTTGACTTTAAAGGTCACATGCCTCAGACTCTTGGCTGGACAGAAGAAACTTCTTGGAGAAAATAACCTAATTTAAGCTTGACAGTGAAATTGAAAGTAATTGGAATTTTTCTCACCCTCCAGTACTCCTTTCTAACCTGCTTGTCAAGGCTAGTAAGACTATTTTCTATTTTTGTTTTTCCACTGGATAATTGCAAATGTCTTTGAGGGTTGATGCAAACAGGACCTAAATTTGTGTCTCTCCTTTGAAATGAATAGACACCAGAACAAGCCTTTATATTTTGTTGTTGATTGTTGATTGATCTTGTTCTTTTAATCAAGCATAAACTTCCATCAGATGTAAGAGCAGCAGTCAGATATGAGAGAGAACCACACACTCTGAGACAATATTAATTTCATATGAGCTCCCCCTGCTGGACTCATAGAGAACTGACACTCTGCCTGTTGTAACTGATCTGCTCTGAGCTTACCGAGATAATTCACCACTCATGACTCCAATTAAAAGGCTTGTCTGCTCATATTTGAAATGGGTGCACATGTTACCCTGAGATAACCTAACTTTAACGTGTGCCTGCACACACTCATATACTCCATGGTATTTAATCATGAATATAACAATTGGTAAAACAGTGACTACAACATTACAAATTCAGATGCAGAAGCCAGAAAAGCTCAGGAACAGTGAAATACTGCATTATGAACTAATGGCCCATGGTCAAGGAGTTCATTGCAAGTACACAATGTGTTTCTCTTTGCCTACTGTGAAACATTAATCAAACTCCAAGAACACCCAAGGGGGATGATGGGGGGAAAACGTAAATATATCTGTTATCTGCACTGCTGGTTATAAAAGCAATCAAATCCTTCCTGATGGAAAATATACGATTTAAAACGTCAAGAAAGGCCTGTGACCAAACAATAGCTTCAGTACAGGCAACAATTTATTATTCCATTATGGATATGTCAGAGCTACTGAATGCAGTTGTTGAAAATATTTTACTGACTGAGAGCTATAAATGTGTAACAGGGTGCAAGCTTACAGTGAACTTATTTGCAGTCAACCATTAAATGTGGGCACACCTGCATGATTATTACTCATATGGAAGAGCCAGGAGAAATTACACTCTAATGACAATGTACCTCAGAATGAGAATGAAGCGCTCTTTCTCTAATATGACATTGGATACAATCTTATTCAGTGTCTCCCTGGCCTGAAATAACAAAAATTGTGAAGAAGTTAAATGTTATTTTGCTTAAGAAATATTGCTGTTAGCCTTGACCAAGCTGAATGATTCAGAGCCCATTTGTCTGAACCTCACTGACTTGCATAACAATCACGGCACCAATCATTTAATCTCGTGGGTACATTTGTCTCACTTATATAGAAGTGTTTTTGTCCCAAATATTTACAAATTCAATCCACTACATATAGCATCTCAAAACGAAGAAACAAATCTCTAGCGTTCATGGAAGAATTAAACCTTGGATCCTGCATAAACTCTTTTCTTTATTGACTTGTTTGCACCCTGGATGCATAAATTCCATTCACACCACCTGGCAACACTGAGCTGCTGCCGATCCAGTTAACACTCTGACCTTTGTCTATGAAGTTTATCACATCGACACCCAACAACTTACAATGTGCATCACACTACACAAAGTAGAAAGCAAATGTTTGCCAAAAAACATGATTACTGCACATACCTGATCACAAAGACAGTTTCAGAATTGGATCAAATAATATGTACAGTAAAAATAAATAAATACACTACCAGTCAAAAGTTTGGACACACACATTTTTCTTTTTTTTTTTTTTACTATTTTTCACATTTTAAAATAATAGTAAAGACATCAAAACTATGAAATAACACAAATGGAATTATGCAGTGACCAAAAAAGTGTTAAACAAATCAAAACTATCTCATATTTTAGATTCTTTAAAGTAGCTGCCCTTTGCCTTGATGGAAAGGCAAAGACTTTGGAAAGAAATTCATACATAGGCATCAACTTCACTATTTATATTTGTATTCATATTATTTTCAAGCATTTAAGCATAAGCCTTTAGATCAAAATGTCTTTAAGATAACAAAAAACATAGTACATTCAATCAGGTGTGTCCAAACTTTTGACTGGTAGTGTAAATAAAATGTAAAAGTGTTTGTTGTAACCTGTTTTGAGCACCACTTGGGTAGGGTTTGCCACTCATGGGCCAATACATTAAGTTTCAGAAAGACAGCTATAGGACAGTACATGACAGGCACTTTAGTATACTTTTCTGTGATTGACAACTTGCCATACACACATTTGAAATGTCCTCATATGGTAAACCCCACCCATCTGGTGCTCCCACCAGCTGAACAACAAACAATAAGGATTATCTGCAAATACTATTTGACTCCGGTCTGTATTTGATACAGTTTCATCACACCTACCTTCAGCAAAATGATTCACTGTGACTCCTGACATTTCTGGGGATTCCTTTTCAGTCTTCATCAAACTCTGGTTTTCTTTGCTTGATCAGCAGAGTAACAATAAAGTTCAAGCAGAACAGAGGAACCCTATACAGGGCCGAGGCGGTGGGGCAATGCAGTTGCTGGGTCTGTGTATGAGTTGCAGCATGAGTGATCTTGCAGGCAGGCCACAGGTAGAGGGGAAAGGGTCACTACCAATGAATAACACCTTAATGTATTCCCTACCAATCAGAGTGTAGCTGACTGTGCAAGAGGTAATAAGGAAGTTGGGATCTGGTGAAGGTAGGGATAAAGGAATGGGGGAGGAAGGTGTGAGGAAACTACTTTTTAACCCATGCTGGGAACCTTTGATATTCTAATGTGAATTCCCCTCTCAGCAGTTGGCCACTTTACTGTTATGCTAAAGCTTGATCGAAAGCACACATGGTTATACCATAGTATTGTCTCTTGGTGAAGTGTAAGACCTGTATGACCCATTGCAATGTTGATGCCGTGGATTCTCAATTCCAAGGATCTCTAAATGAGCGCACATTATCTCCCCCTAGGGGTTCCCTGGACTCTGAATTGCTGCTTTGCACTATTGTTTAACCATGTGATGTAACCACTTTTACAATGCAGCAAGGACAACTTGTTAAGTTTTGCACATGCATATACATCAGGTACACACAGAAAAATAAAGGTGCCAACTGGAATGGAAAATGGTTCTTCGGAGCGATGCCATAGAAGAAACATTTCCGGCTCCACAAAGAACCTTTCAAGAACCTTTTAATATCCTAGGTCCTATTAAAAGGTTCTTAATTATTCGTTATTGGATGGTGGGTGATGGCATAAATGTGGAAAATTACCAAACCCCTCGATAGTATATATTGTGCAATTGCAAATGAGGCTATACAAGGGCAGATAAGGTTCTTTGTGGAACCAGAAATTGTTCTTCTATGGCTACATGTTGTGCAAACAGTCCTTGTTAAGACATTCAAGCAGCAGAGGATGCTAGTACGTATCTTCATCAACCACAGTCTGTGTCACTCAAGAAGCTGATCACTCTCCAACATTAAATTAAATCTCCAAAACAACATGTCTAAATGAACCCAGGGCAATTCTAACGCTCCATAATTTCACACCCTCTACCCGCTCCGTTACTCCTCCAACCCTTCTTTCAACTTGTCACGCCTGGAAAGTTGTACCATTAGTCTCTATCAGCTGCTTTGTAGTATTTTTAGGTCTGTCATCCCCTGGCTGCGAGGAGCCTACACATCCCAGCCCAGCAGAGAGGGACTATAAAACAGAGTGGGGGGTCCTAGAGGTGAGACCTGACCACGAGAGATGGAGAGAGCTCATATGGTGCAGGACACAGACAGACAGACAGAGAGACAGACAGGCACTGCAGGAATTCATCAACTGATCATATTTCATTTGAAGGTAAGAATGAGATTTTTAGCTATACATGAATATTTGTCATTTTCAAATGCAAGAGTGAAACTAGACAGTATGATCTTTTGAGAGTTCACATAATGCAGCATATCATAACATTTATAAGGTGAGCTTGCTTATTTGTAATGTACTAAATGTGCTAAAATCTATACTTTGATTCTGAGGTGTTATTAGCACAACAATGAGGGTGTCAATGGTGAGAGCTCACATGTTCATAAGCAAGACAGGAACTGATCTGATTTGCTCACCTTTAACACTAAGTGTGATCTCCCTCTGCTAAAGGTGATACAGACTACAAATAATATCTATATCAGTATAGGGCATAGGAGTTCATGTGAGTAGATAAGATACATGACGCACAAACATGCTATTTCCATACACTTTGTCCACAGAATTTACAACAATCATCTACCCTGAAGTGTAATCTGTCATCTATTGTGCCACCTTTCTCAGAGAAACATCACATGCATTGGAGTGAATGAAGTCTCATGGCACGGCGTCTCTTAACTGATGCACGTTTAAATCTTGTTGCATGGTGCCAAAGCATTTACTGTGTAAGAAGCTACTTCAGAGGCAAATTTGTTCCAATTATCACTTTTCACAATTCATTTCTACCTGATTCTCACTTTGGTCCCCTAACTATTTTCTCCTCTTCTCATCTCTCAGAGTGGCGACACAGATTCCATTAAGTGGCAACAGACTTAAAACAACACTTAAAATCTAAATCGCTTCACTGAGTGCTTGAATACATTAATTGGGAAGGATGGGAAATATTCTTCAAATGGCACCTGTCTTTCACTCCAATTTATCTCATGACTCTCCTACTCTTCATGACTCAGCCGTTATAATGAATAATCAAAACCGCTTCCAATGCAATGGCAACAACAGCAACAATACTAAAGTGACTAAAGATCCTTTCCTGGTGAACACACAGAATACCTCAGGTCAAAAGGTACTATCTGAGAATGGTGCAACAAAAGACTCCTCACAAAAGTCATTACAAATACAGCCAAGCCATAAAGAGAACACCTCTGTCATCCAGCACGAGTGTAAACTTGAGAACTCCAAAAAGACCAACAGCATCACAAAAAGCCATCCTGACATAATCTCCATGACAACTGGCATCAGCGTCCAAACCAAGAGTTTGGTGTTTCAGAAGTGGGCTGATATGGATAAGGGGCCTGCGAGGCCAATGGCAAAGCGCCAGCTGTCCGCTGAGAGCTCGAGTTGTAACCTCAGGATGGTGAAGAAGAGTGCTGTGAGGAATAGGAGGGATGAAGAAGAAGCCAGATTCACGGTGAAGACCAGTTCTAAACTGATGGAAAAGCCAGGAGAGAGTTTGCTTTCTATCTGCAAGGCAAACACAGTTCTGGATGAGAGTGTCACAAAAAGGAAACTGAAGAAGGAGCTCTATGCCAGTGAAGACACTTTTGCCAAAATTGATAGCCGTGTAATCAAATCTGGAAAGGAGGTAAGAATAACTGTGCATATATATAAATATATATACATATATATACTGTATATATATGTATGTGTGTGTATGTATATATATATATATATATATGATAACACAACATCTTCATGTATAGTACTAAGGTAATAATATCTTAATACATATTATTATGTGAAAGAAAACTCCAACTTCCAATATGGGTCCTTCTCCTGGACCTCCTATAAACTCAACCTTTTGTGTGATTTCCCCAAGGAAGAAAAGCTGGAGTTTATGTGGTTGGGCACCTTATATCTGGAAGCTGTTTTCTTTTATTTATCTTCAGAGAGAGAATAAACGGTCATGTGACCAAAGACAGATTTGGGTCCTCCATCACCATTATCCACCACAACCACCAGAACACAATGCAGACATTCACACACGTTCGTCTGAGTTTGCATGGGGTCATTTGAGTGCATATGTGTACATCGAGAGTAATTTATATCTGTGTGCCTTCATTGTTATATGATGTTGCCTGTTGCAGCTTCGTAGCAAGAGGGTCTTCTCAGTTCAAACCATTACCCAGACCATTACAGAGGGAGCCCAAAGTGAGCTGGAGAAACTCAGAGCCATCTGGATCTGGATTTGCCACTACATTGGTAAATCCCACTTCTCACGAAGTATCCTACATTTCAATTCCGTCATTTCTATTTCTAATTTCACTGTATTTGTGTAACATTGTGGACCAAAAATGGTGGTACTTTAACATGCATGTATACATGAAAGCATATACAGGCATAGGCAAGACAATTCAAGACATTCATTAAGACATTTATTCAATGAATCTGTCACTATCTGGCCTCATATGGTTCAGCCTGTCACATGATAACAAGCACCCTCGTTACCTAACTAATTGGCAGCGAACTCTCCCAAGTCATAGTTTAGGATTAAGTCATTATAGTGCACTCTGAGTTCACCAATGCAGTGTGACTTGTTTAATCTGCTGCAATATTGCACATGGAGTCTTTCCAGGTTTTTCATTGAAACTCAGTGCCCCATACAGTTTGCAATGATGCCAGATGCTGAATTGATTAATTTCCTCATGGTATTCCCAATACGCACATGATGGTTCTGTGTTCTGCAGAATATGATGTAAGTGGCTACCTGGGTTTTACTGACAAGATGTGCTCTCCAGAGGACGTCATTGAGTCGGGCAGGGGTGTATGCTGCGGATACTCCAGTGTCTGTCTGCAAATGTGCCAGTAAGTTAATTTTGTCTTGCAGTGGAAATAGTATTGTGGTAACAACATCCTTTTTACTCCTCTGATTTCTGGTCCCAGTATACAACGATCCTCAAATAGATACAAACACTGTCTGTTGTAAAGTAACAGCTATCTTGTCTTGTAGGGAGGCAGGCATTGAATGTAAAGAAGTGTCAGGCCATGGCAAAGGCGTAGGTTACAGGCAAGGCCAGAGTTACCAAAACACCAAATCCTCCCACATGTGGAACGCTGTGCGTTTAAGAGGCCACTGGTACCTCCTGGATGCCTGTTGGGGAGCTGGGAGAGTAGATTTGGACAACAAAACCTTTATCAAGAGGTGAGTTCTTGGTGAATCAACACAGCTCAATACTCTCTGTATTACGCTCTGTTTCAGTAATGCACAATAACATATCCTTTATCCTTGATTGTGTTGTCAAGCTGCCAACACAACCAACATGGTTGCTAAAAATAGCAAAGCTGTGTCTGATTGACTATTCCAAAAAAGCACAGAGTTATTCATGTACAAACTGTTTCCATATTTTGAACTCTGGTTATCATAGTACACTAACGATGATTGGCACTCATGAAAAGACTGCTTTGGAGGCAGACGTGGTTATGATTGGTGGCAAAGTTGCTTTAGTTTATATTTTGGATGGTCATGTGATGCTTATATGTTAGTGTGTACTTGATACAGGTTTACAGCTATGTATTACAACCCAAAATAGCCTGTGTTTTTCATGCTTTTGATGGAAATGGTAAGATTCTGAGAACTTGCTGCTGGTTACAACAAAATTTTCGATTAACAAAGAAACTTTGCAAATTAGTCCAAATTTCCTTTTAACTTTACAACAGTGCAAATCATATTTATTTATGCAAACTGAAGGATATGAATTTCAGTCAGCCCTACGGTGGCCGAGAAAGCTCAACGCACTGCAACTTAAGAAAACACATGCAAATAGACAAAACACAAGCAAATTAAGAAAACATCTTCATCAATTTGACAACACATGCGCTGCAAATACACACAACACAACCAAATAGACAAACGCGCCGCAAATACACACAACACAACCAAATACAGAAACGCGCTGCAAGTAGCACAGATGACAATGGATCTGTTTCCAGGGGACACAAAAAAGTGATGAACCCGGCTGGGACATGCTTGTTGTCCAATGCTTTGTGACTTTTGAAGTTATTGAAGTCGGCTACTCGTCAGTGGTGTTGGAAAATTAGCTAAAATGTACGTTTTTTTGGTTTATTTTAACATCGTGATCACATGATTCAGATATTATTGCAGATATCTGCTGTTAACCTAGCCTTAGCCTCACTTTTTTGTGTCCCCTGGAAACAGATCCGTTGTCATCTGTGCTACTTGCAGCGCGTTTCTGTATTTGGTTGTTTTGTGTGTGTTTGCAACGTGTTTGTGTATTTGCAGCGCGTTTGTCTATTTGGTTGTGTTGTGTGTATTTGCAGCGCATGTGTTGTCAAATTGATGAAGATGTTTTCTTAATTTGCTTGTGTTTTGTCTATTTGCATGTGTTTTCTTCAGTTGCAGTGCGTTGAGCTCTCTCAGCCACCGTACAATCCACCTAATTTCTACCTAACTAAAAATTATGTCATTTATGTGCAGGTATGATGATTTTTACTTCCTGACCGACCCCGAGGAGTTCATTAATTCTCATTGTCCAGATGATCCAGAGTGGCAGCTACTGGACTGTCCTGTCCCACTGGAGGAGTTTGAGAAGAGGGTTTTAAGGACTTCAGAGTTCTTCAGACTGGGTCTCACTCTTCTCTACCCCCAACACTTCCTCCTAGTAACAGGTAAATTGAGACTTCCATTCTATGCAGGTATTGTCCTTGATTAATCTTAGGCTACAAATTTTGATGGATCCTAAGTTGTTGAGATGTTCTGCATTGCATCTGATTTCCCAGACAACGGTGAGGCGTCGGTGTCCATGAAGTTCTCTGAATCTGTGGACTTCACCTACCAGATCTCTCAAAGAAACAGCAATCAATCCACAAAGGTTAGTTGTTCCTCTGGTCTTCTCACAATGGCCCAAGATACAATGAGGTTGCGACTGCTGCCTCCTACAAGTGGCAGTTACGATGTCATGGTCTTTGCACGTCCTGGGAACACCTCAGGGACCTTTAGTTGGGTTTGCTCCTTTTTCTTGGAATGTTCTGAGCCAAAACCTACTGAGGAACTTCCTGAGAACCCTTTCCTGTCCTGGGGCCTGCAGAGAAATGCTGAGTTCCTGGGTGTGAAGAGATGCAGTCATGGGTCTGAGCCTGTGATGCTTGAAAATGGGTCTTTTGAGCTAGATCTTCAGACTTCTAGGCCACTTACGATGCTCTGTGAGCTGAGCCATAAAGGCCTTGATTCATCAATTGCCAAGAGATGTCTAGCAACACAGATTCAAACTGACAACCTCATTTGCCATGTGATCTGCCCATATCTGGGGTACTATCGCTTATCTGTGTTTGTTCGGGACTATGAAAAACCTCAAGATGGCTATCAGAACATTGGCAACTTTCTTTTGCACTGCACAGGCAGCGCCATAAATTTGAATGATCTCTTCCCATCATCCCTCAGTTCATCCTGTGGGCCGGGAACTCGGACCCAGGATGCTGGCTTGTGTAAATTCAGCCACAGTGGGGCCATTGTGAGCACCCAGCAGGGAAAATGTAACATCACTTTCCAAAATCAACAAGACCTGGAGATCCATGTTGTACTGTTAAAGGAGCAACGCAAGACACCAGGGTATTCCCTGTCCAGGCATATCCTCCTCACCTACAACGGCAACAAAGTTACTATCAGCGTGGTCCTTCCTGAGGCGGGAGTTTATACTCTCCGACTTTATGCCAAATTCCCCAATCAACAAGACTTTAGCCCCATGTGTGACTTTGTACTGAAGAGCACATCCCAAGCTCCCCTACCTCCATTCCCTTGCACTTACACTGCCTGGCAGAAAGGCTCTGTGTTGTTTGAGCCCCGAACGGGCCTCCTGGAGCCCATGTCCTGGGTCCATTTCAGGGTCAGGGTCCCTGGGGCTCAGAGGGTGAGCATCCTGGGTGAGCAACTCGTTGACCTGCAGTTGAGCAAGAGTCGGGTATGGGAGGGGGAAGTGTTCACCGAGGCGAATGTGAAACAGTTGAAACTGGCTGCCAGGGGAGCAGGAAGTTCAACTGACATGTCCATTATCATGTGCTTCGATGTGCTGAGCCAGCAGAAAGAAATGTAAAGAATCAGGCAGTTGTGCAGAAAGGCAGCAAACATTAGATATGTTTTCCATTGTCAACAGAGAACATTTTAGCAAATGCAAAGTGTGTTTGAATGAATCATGAAAAGGTGCTCATTCATAAGGGTTAACTTTATCATATAAGGGTAATATATGTGATGGGAAATTCAAGTGAAATTATATTAAGTATCGACTTTAGTATCTGCTCTGAAGAAACATTTTATTCAGTTTGGGTTTATTTACTGAGATTGATTAACCTTGTTATAACATACATTTCACACAAACATCTTTAAAGGTGCTAAAAAAGAGAAAAATGTGAAAAATTTATAGGAATTTTAGTTTGAGGCAAATAACATCATATGCATACTGTGAATGGCTTGTAATTTAATAGCCTAGTAGATCACTCTGAAATACTATATACCTTGATAATGCTTTGAAAAGATGACATTGATTTTGTACTCAGTGTATTAAGGTCACCTCAAGAGGATAGGACTTCATATTCAATCATTGCTGAACCCAGTTTTTTGAAAGCAATTGAATTTGCTATTGTGTTATTTTCTTAACAGTTGGTTTGACGAATGTTTGAACTGAATGACACTGTTATGAAATATAAAAATAAAACTATACATTCTATATACTGTATGTTGCCATGTACTGAATGCTCAGTTCTATTTGAATGAATGTGGAAACATACACAGCATACTGTCCATATCAGCCAACTCAATGTTTTCTTTGCCTCACCAAGGCTCTCTTAGCGACGGATCATGTGTCATGTTCAGCTCTGTTCACACAATTCCTTGTACTTGCTCCATTACGCAAGGCAAAGGTTTTTCTCTCCTGCTCTCTCTCCTTTGCACTAAATACACCATAAAGAATGGCAAACATTTGTATAGCTTGACAGAAGATGAGAGCATTACTTAGCAACTCCAAGGATGCAGCTTCAACACATGACATGTAGCTGTCAAACTGTTTTCAGAGAATAATATTTGATGCATTGAAAGATTGCTGGAGGTTTCGCTGAAATTATCAAATTTTCTTTTAACCGCACACTTGCTGCACACTAGTAATTGAACCCCTATCAGGCATATGCACACAGAAACATTGTCTGTGTTAATTTCTTTTACCCTGAGAGGTTAAAAAGTAACACTATGCCCCTTTGGTGCCACATAGTTGAGTGAACAATCAACACTCCAATCAACACTTGTCAACACCAAAAAACTGTCACTGGAAAAACATTTATTCCTAGCATTTCATCTATATTGCATGGACAATTCTTGCACTAGTGCATGATACCTAGCAATACATCATGTTGCACAAATGCACAGGCACAGTCAGTAACATAATCAGAGTTAATGTTAAATTTCACCAGAATTACTTTATGCAAATGAGCTGTGTGACTTCACCCACCGAACGTCTGGGGCTGCTCTTTAGTGTCTGATTAGGAGAGGATTCGGTGCTCAGAAGTGACCAGCCTGCTGAACCCCAGAAGAGTCTCTGTCTGGCAGGACCCATTTAGGGGTGTTGGTCTAGTCGACAATCTTTCACTGGACACCCTGATTAGCGCCATTCCACTAAGGGACACCACCCCAGCAGATGGCCCTGCAGCCCACATACCGAGGCCATAGGCACAATTAAAAGCAAAAGGTCTAACTTTTCAACATTTGTAACTTCTACCACTTGATATTGGGTTCATACTACACATGCTTCATACTGCATCTGAAACATCTTAGCTATACAATGTATAAAGACTGTAAAAGTCTGTGTCAGAAGATGTTTAGTTTATTTACTTTAGTTTTAGAATTTAAAACATGCAGGTGAAGTGATGAAAACACAGTGATGAAATAATATTAAAGAATATTAGGAGAATTAGGTCTCCTGACCGAAAGCTCGCAATAAATTATTTTTGCACAGAATTTGAGT
>NW_027281096.1:0-90000 GCF_046629955.1 Centroberyx affinis
TAAATTAACACCTTAGTTAACATGAACACCATTAGTAAATGATTACCAGACACATTAGTTAACTGTTAGTTAAGGGTTAGTTAATGCTTATTAAGCATTAACTAACCCTTAACTTAGTGACCCTTATTGTAAAGTGTTACCTGAGATTTTGTTCTCAATTTGACGACTTAGTATCTCATAATTGTGAGAAACTTTCTCATCAATATGAGTTAGTATTATGAGATACTAAGTCATAATTATGAGATCTGATGAATATGACTTAGTATCTCTTAATATTGAGGAAGAAATCTCACTAGATGATGAAAATAATAATGTTTGTTTTTCAGGTTGAGGAGCTGAGCTGGACCAGGAGGCTCTGCAGGACATGATGGACATATAGTTCACTTTGTGATTCAAAACATTTTCACAACTTTTCAGATTTGGTCAAATTGGTTTTCCAAACCGTCCGGACCCACGGGTCAGACGGAAACACCCGGTGGAAACATGATCAGGAGTTCTCCTCCAAAATGCTACACATCATTGTTTTGTGGAAAATAAAAATAAAAACCTGCAGTTCATCATTCAGAGTCTCTGAAACAGATGAAGACTGAAGTTAATGTGCTGTCAGTCGTTCTGTCAGGAGCCACGTCTTTAAAGGTGAAGAGTTTCAATCCGAGATCTCATTTCCTCCCACAGAACCGGAGCGGACAGAACGGGTCAGAGCGGCGGGGAAAGACCGTTCTATCTGTTCTAGTTCTGTGTCTCCACCCTGTGAAAAACATGACTGCTGCTCTGAAAGTAAAACTCACTGAAACTGAACTTTTCCTCAAGTTGCCTCTGATCTTACAGAGCGGCAGCTTCAGCGCTCCTCTGAGTCTGAGTGATGAACGGCAGGAGGAACAGGAGAGAAAATAAAACTGGAGGGGAGCCGGGGAACTCTGCTCCGGGCCGGGGTCAAAGGTCAGGAGGTCAGGAGGTCAGCGGGACAGAAGGGGGAGGTCACTGGAGTTCATGATGAGGCTGGAGTCCAGGTTCAGGCTCTCTGAGGAAACAACATGAGGAACATGAGGAACTGGAACCAGAGGTCTTAATGTAGATTACCAAGTCAAGTCCAAGTCAAGTCCAAGTCATTAAAGTCAAGTCTCAAGTCTCAAGTCTAAATGTAGAACAGCAAGTCAAGTCAGAACAAATCAAGAGTCCAGTATCAATTTAATATCTTAAAGAAAACTAAATATCTAGGACTTTTCAATGCAATATGGTTTTAATAGGATAAAAACTTGGTAAGAGCATCATGAGTTTGATTTCTATAATCAGTTTCAACTTCAAAAATTGATCAATAAACTCAAATCACAGTGGAAAATGTTTTTCCTTCATGTGAGATTTGGTCACCTTGGTCAAAGTTGAGCTTCTTGTTGGAGGAGCCGTCGCCGAGTCCTTCAATGTCCACCAGGTCACTGTTCACATCCGAGTCATTCAGAGCACTGAGAGTCACATCTGAGAGGAGGAGGAGGAGGAGGGAGGAGGAGGAGGAGGGGAAGAGGGGGACGGGGGGGAGGAGGGGGAGAGGAGGAGGAGGAAGAGGAGGATTCATTGGGATGAGACTGAAGAGAAAAGGTTCTTCCTGGTGTGTTCGTCTCTTTTGGTCCAGGTGAAAACGATGCTGCTAGTTAGCTAACTAGCAGCAGCTAGCGTTAGCGTGTTCACATTAACATCAGTGTGTTTGCCGGCTAGTTAGCTAGGCTAACAGTTTGTTCAGGTTAACTGAGCTGACTCTTCTCAAGCTCCAACTCTTCATGTTTTGGAGTAGAGACTAGGGCTAAAGACAAGACAGTTTACTGTGTCACAGTAACCAAATCCACCTTATCACACTATTCACTTTTACTGAGAACGTTACTGAATGGATCTACAGCCACTCCTGCTGTCCAGCTCCATGGATCTCAGTGTTTAGCACTTTTTGAATTTGCCTGGTGATTCATATCGGTCCGTTCAGTCTATCCACGATTGATTCAATGATGTCATTTCTCGCCCGAATGATTGGTTGGTGTTAGTTTTAAGTTATTAAAATCTTTGACCAATCACAGCAGCAGAGCAGACTGATGTAATCTGGAAACTTCTCAGAGTCATGGCAGCTTCACTTCTGAGCTTTTAAACCAGTGATTCTCAACCCTTTTCATATCAAGGACCCTAATTTAGTCCACATTAGGGCCACGGACCCCATTTGATGAGATTTTGTCTCTCGGACCCAAATCTGAAAATATGTTTATTGCTGGATATGATTTTCTCCAGAATTCCATGACTGTCTGTATTGAAGGTAGAGAGATGACAGTAAAACTATGATTCACTAGGAACTAGGAACTCTGTGTTAACTTCTTGTAAATTACATAATGGTGAAGTTTAACAATTCATAAATTTGCTGGGGACCCCCTGGAACCCCATCAAGGACCCCTGGTGGTCCCCGGACCCCATGTTGAGAACCACTGTTTAAACAGCTGATTGTTCCTGTTTTAATTCATTGATTCAATTTTAATTCATCGAACTGACGAAGTCGCTAAATCTATCTTCCTCTCATCCAACACCTTTGCCGGAAAACACCGGCGCCGCCATTTTGTTGCCATGACAACATAGTTGTTGTCGCGCTCTGTAACGCTCGTCGTTAAGTAGGTTTGTCCCGCCTACATCCACCGTCCAATCAGGTGTCTCCGACAGTATCTGTCTGAAATAACTGCCGGTGAACAGGCTAGGTGAAACTGTAAAGCCTCAGACCCCAACACACACACACACACACACACACACACACACACACACACACACTACAACTACTATAAACTATACTATAACTACAACTATAGTATATAGTAGTTGTAGTGTAGTTTTTTATGTATATAAATATATATATATTTTGTAATTCCGTGTTCTGACTTTTTGACTTTTTATCTCCCTCATTGTGTGTTTTTCATCATTTATGTGAATTGCTGCTGCAACACTGTAATTTCTCTTTGGGGATAAATAAAGTACTTCATACTATCTATCTATCTATCTATCTATCTATCTATCTATCTATCTATACTATCTATCTATCTATCTATCTATCTATCTATCTATCTATCTATCTATCTATCACACACACACACACACCTGATCAGGTCTAGTCCCACAGACTCCTATGGGAAGACTGTAGATGGTTTAGTGTTGAATTGTACAGCAGGCTGCACTGTGCATGGGGAGAAACCTGATGACAGTCAGTCTGATACTTTGTGTGATCAGGAGAAAGTCCAGTGAATGAAATGACAGTGAGATTAAAGTGAAGTGATGTCATCCTGCCAGAGGGGCGAGGAGGAGAGAGAGGACACACTGAAAGATGTAAACTAGTTTTCTCTCGTTTCTTCTCACCTGCGGTCTTCTGCTTCTTGATGGGCGGGGCCAGAGAGGGGCCGCTCTGCATCCCCGTCGCCACGACGACCTGCGAGGTCGGCACGGCGATCATGGCGGGGGCGGCGGCGGCCGGCGCCGGCGCCATGGCGGCCGCGGTCTTCTTGACGGTCTTCTTGGGCGACTCGGAGGCGATGGGCACCCGGCTGTCCTCGTACAGCTTCCTCTTCACGGTGCTCTTGATCTGCGCTCTGCGGACACACGGGAGGTCAGCTGACCCACGGGAGCACAAGGACCGCCCGGGGAACCGGCCCGCCGGTCAACTTAAAGAGGCGGTCACAGCTGAACTCGCCGAACGTTTTCTCTTCGCTCATTGTGGCGAAAAGAACGAGACGATATGAAAACGTCATGTCACGATTATCCGGGCCAAAATAATTGCGATTCACGATATTATCCCGATAATCATCAAAATATGCTTAAAACTCTTAAAATGGCACTAAAACATTCTGGAATCACTTTACCTTACATTTTGTTAAGAGACAAATGTTGTTATTGCATCATAGGACACATATCTTTTTTTTGTGAACATCCTTTTTAGTTAAAAACAAACAAGGACAGATTCAGACTCTCACCAACACCCAGCAGGTAATCACAATGAGAGAAAAACATCCATTAATAAAAAGAATCTACCTATCAACCTGATATCCAAACAGTCACACGGTTCAAAATGAATCAGGAAATCAGGACTGAACGTTAGTGAGCTAGACAGATTTTTCAAGTCACCCGTGAGAATATTCACGCTCATGTGAGGATGTTCACGATTATCCCGATAATGGAAATTCACCAAGAATAGAGCTGCAACGATTAATCGATTAGTTGTCAACTATTAAATTAATCGCCAACTATTTTGATAATCGATTAATCGGTTTGAGTAATTTTTTAAGAAAAATAAGTCAAAATTCTCTGATTCCAGCTTCTTAAATGTGAATATTTTCTGGTTTCTTTCCTCCTCTATGACAGTAAACTGAATATCTTTGGGTTGTGGACAAAACAAGACATTTGAGGATGTAACATGCTAACATGCTAACATGCTAACATGTTAGCATGTGCAGACAGAGACCAAGCAGAGACTCAGAGGAGTTTGGTGACGCTCCGGTTCTAACATGGAGGAGGAGGCAAGTCGACCAACCAGCCGAGTTCCCAAAACGTCTGTTTCACACATGAACTTCAAATTTAGTTGTAAAGTAACACACACACACACACACACACACACACACACACACACACACACACACAGACTTACACAGTCCTCTCCTTGATCACGGTGCTGATGTTGTTCAGGTCGTCTCCGAAGCGCCGCACCGCCAGGCGCAGCATCTCGATCTCCGTCTCCGTCCATTTGGCTCTGGAAGAGAAAGACTGAGTTACTGTCCAGTACACCTGCAGCATGGAGCGTCCCACACACACACACACACACACACACACACACACACACACACACACATAATGGAGAGAGATTAATTACATCGCAATCATTTCTGACCAGTGAATGCAAACCCAACCAGTCTGAATCTAAACTGTTCAGAAAAAATAACAGATAAGACGATATTTACAGTTTAGTACAGAATCAGTACTGACAGTGCTGCTGAGAAGTCCCTGTTTAATGTGTGTGTGTGTATGTATATATATGTAAATGTATACTAGTGGTTGACCTAGTGATAGGGAAACTCTGAGATACATTAGATCTTAAAATTAATATACAAAATACATAATTGAGCAATTAAATGAATAAATAAACTGTACATAGAAAATCAAATGTCCAGTCAGGTTTTCTGTATCTGTGGTCAGGGGGAAGCTGCATCATATCAGAGGTGATGATATCTGATATTTAATAAAAGGACAGTATTGGAGTGTACGCCTGGTGTGTGTGTGTGTGTGTGTGTGTGTGTGTGCGCGTGCGTGTGTGTGTGTCTCTCTCACCCTGCAGGACTGGAGTCGGACACTGGATGCAGCTGCATGGTCAGCTCTCCCAGCTTGGTGAAGGCTGCTCCTGCCGCCGAGAAGATCTCCCCCACCTGCACACACACCAGCATGGACAGGTAGTGTGAGAGTGTGTGTGTGTGTGTGTGTGTGTTGCTTCTTAAACCCGGCTTCAGACCTTTTCTAAATCGTGAGGGTCTCTTGGTAAATTCGGCATACAGCTGATCCACCAAGCAGCACTTAGCTTCGTTAAACATGCACTTTTGTAATTGGTTCACACTGCTCGATATCGCCTGTGTATTCTGGTGGAAGGAGACTGTGGGAGCGACAGAGGAACCAACTGTAAAGGTTGTTTTTTACTGAAACAAGAACTTTTTATTAAATTATATTCATGCCGAATTTACCAGTGGAACATAACAGTTCAGAAAATATCTAAAATCCTGTTACAGGAGATATGTGTTTATGCCGTCGACCACGGCCACATAAGTTAGCTGATTTTTGAATGGAGTTTTGTGTGTATTTCTCTCCGTGCAAAAGAACGTAACGTCTCGAGGCTAAAGAAACAACTTAGACCATGGTCATGCGCACACCGTGCTGAGCAGGTAAGAAGTTACCTTAGCAGAGGCAGAAGTCATGTCTGAAGAAATGTTGCAGCTGGTTTCAAACTCTTCTTCTCTTGTTCGTCACTCAAAACAACAACAATACACCGGCTAGCTGCTAGCTGCTAGCTGAAGTTAGCTTCCCTAGCTAACGTTAGCGGGCTTCCATATAGACTGCGCGTCTACAGCAGCCAAAGCGTCGGAAGATACGATCCAAGGTGGAAACTGTGACTTGCTTTAATTTAGTGCAGTTTGTACCATTACATCTGTGGGAAAATATTACTTAAATATCATAAAATAAACGCAATATGTGCAAAGGCAGAGGAGATAAAGGGAATGTTGCGCGAGTTTGAGGGTTGAATCCCATTGGTCAGTGTGAGAGGAAAAGGCGGGGCGTGTTTCAGTAGACATTTTTTGATTGGTTCCCTCGCTGCAGCCGAGCAGGCGACGATCGTTGCCGAATTGTACCGAGGATTACCGAGTGATCAACTGCCAGCTGGTCGGAGCGTCGTCCTTCGATGAAACGACATTTCTCAGATCAGTGAATTTAAACATTAGCAGAATCTGACAGAGGATCAGACAGAGATGCCGTCGCTTCTGTTTTGCGGCCCGAAGATGGCCGCGTGCGGGATAGTGATCAGCATCTGGGGAGTGATCATGCTGGTAAGGAACACGGATTATGTCCTGACAGGGAGCGGGCTAAATCCTGGAGCGGGCAGATGTATTTATTCGTGGAGAGACGTCGACGGTTTCAAAGCAATATCGCGTTTTCCTGGTTTTCCTGACATCGTTTGTGATATTTACACTTGCTTGCTGAAAATTAATAAAAGTGTCCTTGAGAGAAAAGCCAACGCTGCAGTATGAGATGGAAATATCAATATCCAAACCGTTTAAACTAGTCCTTCAGTGGAACTTGCTGCGTCCAGTAAATAGTCGGAGCCCGGGCCTAGCTAGCTAACAGTACTGGCTCGTTTCCCATCGATATGGATGGTCTTGTGTAATCAATACAGTATTATCAATGAGCCAGTGTTGGACATGTGTGTCTTTATAACGGCATGCGGCCGGCTGAGGTTTGGTGTTTATCTTAATGAATGAAGCATCGATCCACTGCAGCTTCACATTAATATGGATTGATTACTGACGTCATGAAGTTCATCCAATTTATTTTAGAAGAATCCGATCCTTTAGTTTTGAGCTGCAACGATTAATCGATTAGTTGTCAACTATTAAATTAAATTAATCGCCAACTACCGTATTTTGATAATCGATTAATCTGTTTGAGTAATTTTTTAAGAAAACGAAGTCCAAATTCTCTGATTCCAGCTTCTTAAATGTGAATATTTCCTGGTTTCTTTCCTCCTCTATGACAGTAAACTGAATATCTTTGGGTTGTGGACAAAACAAGACATTTGAGGACATCATCTTGGGCTTTGGGAAACACTGATCCACATTTTTCACCATTTTCTGACATTTTATAGACCAAACAACTAATCGATTAATCGAGAAAATAATCGTCAGATTAATCGACAATGAAAATAATCGTTAGTTGCAGCCCTACTTTAGTTTAGAGCTGAGACCAAATCCCCAAACAGAAACCTGGAAGACCTGATGATGCTGTCATTGTCAGTTTGTTTGCTTCTGTATTTATTTGTTTACATTGTTTTATGTTTATATATATATATATAGTGTATAGGCCTATACACTGATCAATATGTAAGTTTATGAAGTGCCTCTGTTGTACATGACAAGTGTTCAGTAAAGAAGAAAGGAAGTTTAGTGTGAGGGCCAGGATGACATCATATATCTGCAGGTTGATCAGGTTATTGATCAGCACTGATAGAGAAGCAGAGAAGTTGTCTGTTGTACTTCCTGCTGCTCGCTGCTGGAGGTTGATGATGTCACAGATGACTCGGTGCCTCTTTAACCTGTTGACCCCCCCCCCCCCACACACACTTTGCAGGTCATGCTGGGAATCTTCTTCAGCGCCAAGTCGGCCGTGCTGATCGAGGACGTCCCGTTCACCGAGGAGGACATCCGCAACGAGTGAGTCTCCTCCTCCTCCTCCGCACCGCGGGACACTTTACAGCCGGGTCACATGTGCTGCCTCCTGATTGGTCGGAGCAGAATCGCAGATGTGCTCCTGAACTGTACAGCTGTCGGTTCTTAGCTGTTGAGTTAATTTCAGTCGGTTCTCACAGAGCTTCTCTGCTCCTGCAGCTCAGGGCGGCCGCTTCCTGTTCTCTGTGTTTCATCACAGCTTCCTGCTTCCAGCTTCCTGCTTCCTGCTTCCAGCTTCCTGCTTCCTGCTTCCTGCTTCCTGCTTCCAGCTTCCTGCTTCCATAACACGAGCTGAAGCTGCTGAAGCTCATGGAAGCTGAAGCTCATGGCAGCTACATGTCATTCATGTCAGAAGATGTGTTTATAGCGAGGAGGCAGCTGCAGTAACCCTGCAGCTCCTAACAGTCAGTTGGAGTTGTCGTATCTAAAGTTCTAAACAATTTACCAAAAAACACACTCAGCCCTCAGCTGCTGAATCCTCAAAAACTGTGTAATGAAAAAGTCCAGCAGCACTCCAGTTAATTCATTTATATTTATTGCCACACAGACGTTTCAGGCCAGACGGCCTCCTTCAGTTCTTCAGTTCACTTTTTAGCCAAACAAACTGAATCATCACTCAGGTGACACAGCAGCTTCCAAACAAAATCACAAGTTAGTTATATCATTTTTTAGATGTGCTAACAACAAACACTCAGAGGACATGAAACAACCTCTAGGCTATTCCAACAGTAAGCAAATATGCATGTAGTCCTATACATTGCAAAATAGCCTAATTAATAAATTTTCTTCATCCATGCATAGCCTAAACATGATCAGCCTAGGGCTGGGCGATAATTCAATATTATCGTTTATTGTCTTTCAGTGGAATCATATTGTGATGATATGAAGATATTTTGATATCGTGACACATTTCTGCTGTCTGAACTGATGATGACAAGCAAATTTTACTTAAAAACTCTGATAAAATGAGGTATGGTAGGAATATTATTTGAATATTTCTGTTTTGTTTGATATCACACCTAACATCACCATCCAGACAGACAGACAGCAGCTGACCCGTCTCTCCTTGCTGCCCCGTCTCTCCTCGCTGACCCGTCTCTCCTCGCTGACCCGTCTCTCTCTCTCTCTGTGTCTCCACAGTAAGAATCCTCCTCAGAACGTCTACAGTCTGTATAATCAGGTCGGCATCAACTGCTTCATCGCGGCGGCGGTCTATGTGGCGGTGGGCGCCGTGTCGCTCTGCCAGGTCCGGCTCAACAAGCGCCAGGAGTACATGGTCACATAGAACCTGGAGGGACGTCCCAGCCCGACCCCTGACCCCTGACCCCTACCTGACCCCCAGCCCGACCCCTGACCCCCAGCCCGACCCCTGACCCCTACCTGACCCCCAGCCTGACCCCTGACCCCTAACCCGACCCCAGAAGACCTGGACGTCAGTGACCCGAGGCGTCTGGAGGAGATGTTACGTAATTTTCTGTCAATAGACGTTCTGTTCCGATGTTACATCACTTCCTTTCTAACTGACCAATCAGCAGCCGAGGTCGCAGGAGCCGACCGTTGGTCCAGATGAAAACGGAGCTGCTGCTCCAGTCTGGGCTGAAGAGAAAATCATTATTTATTATTTGGAGTGTTTGTGTAGTGGAGTGTGTTGTTGTTGTTGTTGTTGTTGTTGTTGTTGTATGAAGTCCATCATTCCTCTGAGCGGTTTCCTGCATGTTGTTGCTTCAGTCAAACTCTTTTATTTCATCATATTTATCTGAACTGGACAAAGCTGCTTCACAGAAACATCTGAGGAGAATCTGACTTAGTGCTGAACGACTTTGACAAAATATCTAATTGCGATTATTTTGACTGATATTGCAATTATGATATGATTTGCGATATTAGAGGGAATGATAATTTTTACATAAGTATTCTCATTTTCATTGAAAAACGTATTAAAATGATTATGGTGTGGTTTTTGCGGGGATCTGTACCAAACAAAGATGTTTTCTTCAGTCTGTAGAATATGATGTGTAGGCCAGGACATCTCTGCAGCTCCACAATATTTACTTTAAAATGATATTTTGCGATTTGAAAATTGCAGTAGGCCATATTGCGATTTCGATAAAATTTCGATTAATCGTTCAGCCCTGATCTGACTCTGATGTTTGTGTGGAGCGGCGGTCTGTCTTCCTTCAGCTCAGCCTCAGTTTTAAACCACAGAGCTAGAACAGACAGAACGGTTGTTGCTGGGCGGTCTGAGCGGCGGCCATCTTGCTGTGACCCGTTGGACTAGCTTCTGTCTGAAGAGACTCACAGGAAGTCACTGAGCTGAGAGGTTTGACAGCAAGAACCAGAGCAGCTTCTCTGTCTCCTTGCTGCCATGGAATGCTAACATGCTAATGCTAACATGCTAATGTTGACCAGAAGAGCTAGAGAGAGAAGTCCAGTCTGTGATGAAGCTACGTTAGCCTCGTCGCTAACGTTAGCTTCCAGTTGAGTTCTGACAGTTTGCTAACAGACTCATCTGCTCAGTTCTCACAGAGAGACAGACTTTGCAGACTTAATGTCCAGACTGTGTTGTCACCATGGCAACTAACACTTAAAATTCCATAATTACCATTTTATGCTGAACTAGACAAATTGGCATGAGAAACAGTGGAAGAACCATTCTGTCAGTTCTAGTTCTGTGTTTTAAAACCTTTATTTATCCGCTTCACCTTCACAGCTCATCAGTCTGTTCTGCTCCTCTCTTCCTTTTCACTGAGGAAAGAGAAGAGAGGTTCCTCTGTCACTCTAGCTTGCGGCTAGCAGTTCCCATTGGTTGTAATAAGGAATGCTAACAGCGCTAACAGGCTGTTTCACCTGGTGAAGGAAAGCAGCAGAAGTCGAGGCGTCGCTGCTGTAAATCTAAACTGCGTCCGGTCTGCACATGCTCAGTTCCATTACTGTGGGAGAAACCAGGAAGTGTTTCATGTGGTTTTATTGTGGATGTTCCTGCAATAAAGTGGGTGTGGAAATATGAGACGATCACTGTGTTTTATTATTAATTTGCATGAGGATCGAGCTCGAGTCGCTCCAGAGGGAAACGAGGGAAAAGAAAAGAAAAGAAAAAGAAAACAGGTGAATCTGTCAGAATGACAGGAAACGATGAGAAATGACTTCCAACACTGAAAGATGAATAAAAAGAAAGCAGAGTAGAAGCTGCTGATGTTTCTCTAGATGTTCTGAAGTTTACAGGACATGACATCATCTGATCCAAGGTTATTATGGTTTTGCATTTTTCATTAGTTTTTATTCTTGTTTCGTTTTGACTTTTTGTTTTCAATTTCAGTTTAGTTTTAATTAGTTTTTAAAGCAGGTTTGGGAGTTTAGTTTTTATTTTTTGAAAATGCTTCGTTTTAGTTTAGTTTTCATTAGTTTCAGTGTTTTAGTCTTTTTTGTAATATGGGGTATCTGTCAGGGGCGAGATTCAAATATTCTAAATATTAGGCTTATGTATGAAATAAATTGACAAAGACGAAAACTAAAGACATTTTCTCTATAATTTTTGTTTATTTTAGTTAGTTTTGTAAACACACAATACAGTTTCAGTTATCGTTTTTTTGGAAAGCCTCGTTTTTATTTTTATTTCAGTTAGCAAAAATGTTTTTTCACACCTAGTTTTCGTTATTTTGTTAGTTTTCGTTAACGATAATAACCTCGCTCTGATCAGATCCCAGGAAAACATTCATCAGCAAAATGTTATCATCATAGGTGGATTATGAGTCAAAGGGCCCCTGGGCTCAGATAACAAGTAAACGGCACAAATATACGCAGAGGCAGTCGCACAACATCACCTGAATCTCAACTCAGGATTTACACACTCAGAAAAGAAAAACACCTATCTGAATATGATTTTGGAATCTGTTGAAGTCTAACAACTGAATGCAAATCATGTTGCAAAGTAAACAGCAAAAGCAGGCGGAGCTCTGAAGGCCGAACCCATCTGTCCTCTGTCTGCAGGCCACAGACTGTACCAGCACCTCCGGCAGGCCCCTGCACACCCGGTCATCCGGTGAGGGTGGAGATGAAAGAGGAAGCCGACACAAGCTCATCTGTTTAGAAAGATGGTGATAACATATGTGGGGATATTAGGCTATTAAAGATTGCGTTCAAATTGATATTCAAAACAGTTTTTTTAAATACAAAAGTGAGATTAACATAAAAAACTATTGTATGCTCTCATTAAATATTGCTATGCCTATTATCTTTTTTTTGTTTTTGCACTTATGAGAGAGAAAACTAAACAATTACAAAGGAATTACAAGATGCAAACACATATTATACTAGAACTAAAAAACAGATTTTAAAGTGCAAAATGCCTCTGACTGCATTGCCCCAAAATCTACTGACAGAGGAGAGGAAAACCACATTTTGGGGTTTTCATAAACCGACTTTACATCACGAGGCCTTTGGACCATGATGCAGCGCTTTACTGCTAAAGCGCTACAGAACAGTGGTTCTCAACGTGGGGTCCGGGGACCACCGGGGGTCCTTGAGGGGGTTCCAGGGGGTGCCCGGTAAACCGATTAATTGTTAAACTTCAGCATTATTTTCATCATTACACAATTAGAGAATGTAGAAATATGACTGTTTTGATCATAGTTTCTCTGTCAAGTCAAGTTTATTTATTTATTTTATATAGTCTTTTATCACAGCATGTCTCAGAGGACTTTACAGAGAGTGTGTCTAGTTAGGTCTAACTAAACACAATCAATGGTGAAAAAAATTATATAGAACAAGCATAGCAAAAAACACAAGGTAGGCAAGAGCAGATTTTCTCTACCTACAATACAGACAGTCATGGGATTCTGGACAAAATAAAATAAACAATAAATTATCTCAATATTCTCAGATTTGGGTCCGAGAGACAAAATCTCAACAAATGGGGGTCCGTGGCCTAATGTGGACTAAATTAGGGTCCTTGATATGAAAAAGGTTGAGAATCACTGCTACAGAACACTCACTGTGACAGAGCCATAAAACATCATGAATATGTGAATAACTTTTGAGAATTTTGATGAAAAAGAAGTTTATCGTTCCAAGCTCTCAGTTTCTCCACAGATGTTTCAAACTGAATACCAGAGAAATAAATGTTTATTCCTCAGAACTTTGGTTGGATGAAAATACAGTTAGTTCTGGTTCATCAGCTAATAATCCTGATCAGACTGAAGCGTTTCCACGGTGACGGCTGCTGCTCCTGTTCTATTGATTTACCATCGTTAATATCAGTGATATTACTGTTTTCTGCAGAGCCGTTCGTCTCTTATTTCAGTCTAATTCCCTCTGTCTTCCTTTTTGGAATATCTTGGAAAATATTATTTGCTGGAAGAAAGTTTGATTTTGCCTCAAATATTTCAACATGACTGATGTCAGCGACATTTAACCTGTTAATCATTAATAAAACAAAAAAGGATTTATTTTACTATGTGTACTGTGGAAGTGTTGGAACAGACAGAGATCTGTAGCCTACATCTGATGAAGTGAATAATGATTCCTCCTCATGGTGGAAACAGACTTCCTTCTTTCTACTTACTACATTCTACTTTCATAAAAAAAGAGCCTGTTTTTTAATTTGTTTTTTTTTGTTTTTTTTTGTGTTTGTTTTATTAATTAAAATAAAATCTAGCGAGAAGTGACTTCTAAAAACACCAGGACCAGGAGCAGTGGAGCTGCTGTGTGGGTGCGTTCCATTTGGTAACGATTTCTCCTCGTCTCCTCGTCTCCTCGTCTCCTCGTCTCCTCCTCGACTCCTCGGTCAAAGGTCAAAGGTCAGGGAGGGAACGAGGAGAAGATGCGAGGAGGCGAGAGAACCCGGCTTGTCAAGCTGAATCCACATGTCCACCCTCCGGACTTGTGGACTGATCCCTCTGGACTTCAGTCTTCCGCACCGTGACGGGTTCACCGTCACGTCAAGTCTCTTGCCTCATTTGCATTTCAGGATGACAAGGCAAACATTTCAGGTGAAGGATAATCCACTTCTTACCTTCAGACTGTGTTACCATCTATATGAGCTTTTATGAGTATTAGGCCTATCATTATTGCTGATCACTATTGTTGTGATATGATATTGTAATATTTACCATTATTTATTTAGAGGAGTAGAGTGGAGTAGAAAAGTGTCTCTCCACATGGTTCATACAATAGCAAAAGATACAAATATGTCTTATATGTCAAATATGTCTGTGCGCACTGCCTTTTTAATACATATAATTTTATATACACGTCACTGCTGAAGTCTGCACCCCAAGCGGACTCTCTGGAAGTCTGCAGAAAGTCCGCCTGAGGCCCCTGGTGGACTGGACGGATTGTGGATTTGGAGCCTCAGCACTCGCAGACTTCCCGGGAACACGCCGCAAAGTCCGCCGGTCTGCAAGAGAGGTGAAGTCCAGACATCTTGTCAGGGGGGGGGAGGTGTGGTGAGGACCCAAATGCGGACCGGCAGGCAGAGGGCTTTACTTGAATTTAGGTTTTAATAAAAAGAACTAAAGCAAAGTACAAACACAGGAAAACCAAAAACCAGAAAACACAAAAGGCACAGGCTGGCAACAGACAAAAGGGAAACAAAGGAATACAAAAACCAACCTGGCCGGAAACAAGGCAAGACGAAAAAACTGGTGAAAAGGCAGGAGGACAGGAGGACAGGAGGACAGGAAGACCGGGAAACAGGAACGGAACAGGAACAAAGCAGGTAGCAAACAGGAAGCAAAACAGACGAACTGACAAAGAGTGGGTGAAAAACCGGGGTAGATATACTGTGGGGAAGGGTGATTAGTGACCAAGTCCGGGTGTGGAGGTGAAGCAGGAGCTGGGGGAGAGAGGGAGCCACACCCACACTACACACTGACAGACAGACCAGGAGGCGGAGACACAAGGGAGGCAGGGAACACAGAGACACAAAGGCAGGTCATGGCAGAACCACGACACACCTGGATTCAGCCTCAGGTGGATCGTCCTCACTCCATATTGAACTGACGTGAGGCTCCTCCCACACAGGATGACGGCTGTCTAAATTATTCTCAGGCTCATGTTTTATCCACATAAAAACGTTTAACAAAGTTCAGATTAATGTTTAATTCATCTAAATGATGGCAGCCTCTGAGCCTTGTCTACCTCATGAAGGTAGAACACTTTAAAAAAAAAAAAAATCCTAATGCCTAAAAAGCGTCTGTTTCCTGATTTCTGGTTTTATTCAGAAGAAAGGAAGAAAGAAGGAAAGGTGCTATACTAATTGACCAACTTTTATCCTTTATGCGACAGTTGGAACATCCTTCATGATGACGGCTCATTTTTGGATGCCGGGTCAGTGAGGAGAGGCCGCGAGGTCAGCTGACAAAGGTGAAACATAAGTGAAACTGTCGGATGATAAAACCAAAACTCAACGGCTCTTGACGCAAATTTCAATCGACGGAGGATCTTGGCGCCTGATAACTCCTGTAGACAGTGAGTGTGTCTGTTTATTTACCAAAATTATATGATTGTGAATATCATTATTCACTCTTATGCTTTTATGTGTATCTTTTTCTTCTGTTTGTGTAATTGTCTTGTATAGTTTTTCTTTTACCTGCTATGGATGACTCATCCATAGCAGCTAAAAAAAAAAACCTATAGCATTCAATTGAAACTTTATTTAAGACTCTTAAATAAAGTTTGAATTGAATGCTATAGGCCAATTTTGATTTTTTTTTGTTTTGACTAAGATGATCCGACTGTTAACTCAAATGAATGGAAACACGATCTGTATATCTGCAGTGTGTTGTCTGGGACTTGGCTGTGTGTTGCTGCTGCGTCGTCTCTTGAAAATGAGGAAGTTTATTATCAGTGTGGTTTCACTCAGAACAGCAGGATGTGATGGGAGGAGAGATGGATGAGCCTGTTTCTGTCAGCAGTGTGAACAGTCACTGAGTTATTTAACAGCAGAAATCCTCTCTGGGTAAAATCTCATCAATGTGACTCTGTGGTTTGATGTAGATTTATTCAGGCGTTCATGTGGATAATAAAGCATCAAAACAGCTGTGATGTGACTTATGTGAATTTTGCATCAAGTTGTATGGTAACTTTATCTCCTATAGTATCTCTATAATATTCCTATAGTGTTCCTATAGAGACGCGTAGCCTTTGTCTGCAGTCCAGTAGAGCTTATTGTGATTTTATCTTTATGATAACTTTATCTCCTTTAGTGTCACTGTAATGTCTCTATAGGAACTTACAGTGTATCTGTAGTGCTCACTAGTGAATTTATAGTGACCTTATTGTGTTTAATGCTATTTTTGACCCAGAACTAAAAGAAACAACACAGGACTTCACTTCCCACACCCGATCATTTCTCATTACATAAACATTTATTATCTATTAAACAAGTAAGGTCAGTATCATGGGTTTATAAGGGATTTATTCATGGGTTGATTCACAGAGACTCTACAAATTAAGCGATTTTTCATGTGTTTTGTGCAGGTTTACAGGTTATTAATGAGTTATTAATGGAACGTTCTGCCTGAATTTCACATTAAATTACAAAGTAAGCAGTCAAACATTAAGGGATGTTTTAAGGGGATTTTGCATGAATTAACGGGTAAATTAATGTAAATGTAACGGCCGAAATACATGGGACACGGACGCGACGCGTCACGTAGGCGGGGCGGAGCGGGGTTTTTTACCTGCTACACAGACTCCGTCTTTGTAGCATGTGGTTGCATGGTGTTCTGAGGAGATATCAAGTAGGATAATTTGGTTTGGTTTGGAAGTGTAGGCTATATTAACTGGTATTGAATTAATTAACTAGATCGTTTTAACTACAGGATCATGGATACACATTGATTTGATTGATTTATTTTAATGTGCAATGTAAAAACACCCACAAGGTCGCTCTGCTGCGTCACATTGCCTCTGGTACAATGAGGTATTTATTTTAATCATTTTTAAACAGATTGGACTCGTTTTTTACACAGTTCTATGGAGTTTTTACCTGTTTGAGGGCCGCGTAGCCGCGCGTAGAGGGGAAAAAATAGACCAGACGCGCAAAAATAGAGAAGAGCCGCGCGATGCCCGCGCGGGTGCGCGCGGCTTCCGTGGTCCGTGTAGCAGCTTCAGTTGATTATTATGGACGCGCTCTGTTGCGGGCACTCCGCGGCAGACGTGTCGCGCCGCGTCCGTGTCCCATGTATTTCGGCCGTAAGGGTGTTTTTAGGGATTAATGGTTCGTAGAGGAAGGTGTAGGCTGCTCTTCACCGGTGATAAACGTGGACTCGGTCCACTTGGCTCCAGAAGGTGAAGCAGGTGCAGGTGGGTCAGTCAGTCCTCACTTCTCAGTCTGGACAGTAAAATCCAGAAGAAGCTGCGCTCTGCTCTGCTGGCAGCAGCAGGAGGAAATACAAAACTGTCCGAACACGTAAAACCGGTTTAACCCTCCAGACGAGCCGAGCCGAGCCGAGTAGAGCCGAGCCCCGCTGCTTTTACCGGATGAAAAAAAACAAAAACACAATCGCACAGCAAGAGCCGTGATAAAACCTGCTGTGAACACTGGAAAGCACCGTCAGTCATTACAAAATTAATTCATTGAAACTTTATCGCACATTGATTTAAACTGTCATTGGATAAAAATAGATACACATTCACATAATACACAGAACGAATCCAGTTTATACTGCGCGCCTACCTGCTGCGTGGACGCGCTCAGGAGCGAGTTACTGTCTCATACTGCCAGGCATCTGAAGTGTGAGGATCAGCCTGGGTCAGCAAGAGTCTCCCGACTGGGCGGGGCAGGAGCCGGTCTCTGGTCCCTGAGTTGGTCTCTGGTCTCTGAGCCAGTCCCTGAGCCGGTCTCTGGTCTCTGAACCGGTCTCTGGTCCCTGAGCCGGTCTCTGGTCTCTGAGCCGGTCTCTGGTCCCTGAGCCGGTCTCTGTCTCTGTCTGAACTCGGCTCAGCATGGAGTTTTATAACACAGGAGGAGCCGCGCAGTGACTCTTTTTTTTTCTTGACTGGACGGAACATTAGAACAAGACATGCAGACAAGATTAAATACCAAATGTTTATTTCCCAAGATATTATGTGCGCTGTTTTTGCTCTAAGGCAGACATCATAAATATAATGTCGATTATGATGATGATGATAATAATAATTATTATTTGTATTATTATAATAGGCCTACTGTCAGTCAGCTCTGTCCCTGTTATTAGTTTTATTTTGGTGAATGCTCCTCATAGGTGAATGAAAGCAGTTTGATTGGAATAATGTGTTGGTGGGAAAATGGATAAATGTGCAGAAGCGTCATGTGGCGAGAAGATCACAAACCCAGACTGTATCATCCCGGTCTAACCGGCATCTTCTGATCCAAGTTTTCAGTATTGAGTGTTTATAAATCTTCCTCTCCCTGAACGCCTCACTGCTGCCACCTGCTGGGCTCGCGCTCCCCTCCTAACTCCAGCCTCAGTGACAGGCTGCAGTTCACAAGGTTATTTAGATTTAAACCAAATGACAAAAAGGAAGCTGCAGGCTTGATGAGTCAAGGCCAACATAAGAAACAAAAGGATGCAATGCGTAACATAAGTGTCAGAAAACAGCTGATGGGGTCGAGAGCCGACAGTCCTGCTCCGCCTGCAGACTGGTCCGGCTCGTCTGGTTGTCCTCCGGTGAGCCAATCAGCTGCAGACATCCTCAGCCACTCCTATGTCCCAGCCAATGAGCTGCCACCTGTCAGTTTACACTCAAACGATCAAAACTCAGTCACAACACCAGAGACATATAACAGAATAATTAATAACGACCAGCAGCTATATAATCTTTTCATTATCTTTTCCTCAGTCTGGTTCAGTGGAGAGTTTTAGTTTCCCATGATGCTCTAAGTGTTTCAGAGGCTTTTCATCCTGAGGAGAAGAAAACTCTGAGGAAACACTGAATACTTCGCCTATAAAAATGGTCAATGAGTATCGCGCTCCCATGATGAAAGGTCAAAATTTCTGTCTTTGAAAGGAATGAACTGTCTGTCACACCACCAGTCTGATCTGGATGAAACTTGGAGTGACGATGCATCTTGGTGCTGACCAGCCTGGAGACGTGTCATTTGTTTAGTTTTTCATTTTCTACATCGGAGCCGTTGGATTGGATTTTCTTTCCCTTGTCATTTGTGTGTTTTGTTGTTGCTTGCTGAGTTTAGTTTCATCGTCCTTTCAGCTTTCTGTTTCTCACTTCAAACTTCTCTCTTCTCTGGTCTTTCTGTGTTTTAGAGATGGAAGGGAAGATTTCAGAGGCAGCCTGGAATAGAGCTCTGACCTCCATCATCGAGGAGTTGAATGACCCTCAGTACCGGAAGATGCTGTGCTGTCTGAACAGAATCCCAGAGAGTGTGAAGGGCAGCTATAGAGAGGAGATGCCCCAAATAATCATCAAGCACTTGGGTACAGAAGAGTCGGTCTCTGTAATGCAGGAAGTCCTGGAGCGGATTCCCAGACGGGACGAAGCGGTCCAGGAGCTACTGCGCCCCTTTGTGGACAAACTCCAGAAACACAAAGACAAGGGTCAGCTGACACTGTAACTGATTACAGCTAATCAAATGTATATCACAGATATTGGAACAATATGTAAGGAGGCGTAGAAGGCAATGTGCAGAGTGATGTGTATAATCCTCTGTCTCTATACCTGCACTATACTTTTGAAGTTTATGTGCCGAAAACTAATTATTCTTAATGAATTATTTTTGCCATAGATTAACACAAATTCAGATAAGTCATTATGGAATTTTTGTCAACATGCATTCAACAAATTCTGAAAAAATCATGTTATATTTTTTAGTGTGTTTAAATGGTCGAGGAGACAGAGACAGCTGAGAGCTTCTCCAAGTACCTCAACACATGGAAAACAGACAGAGAGCTGTGTGATAACTTCACCTTTTTAAATTTCATTTTCAGGGCAGAAGAGGAAGCGTGTGACTGAATCAGAGTCTGAGGATGAAGAGCAACAGACGGCTGGTACACACACACACACACACACACACACACACACACACACACACACACACACACACACACTCAGAGAGAGAGAGAGGCCACTATCATAATAACAGGTAATCTAATATTTTAGATTTTAGATTCTTTAAAGTAGCCGTCCGAAAGGCAAAGGCTTTGGAAAGAAATTCATTCATAGGATCAACTTCACTATTTTACGGGAGCCGAGAACAGACGTGCTTACAATTATTTTATTAATGCCGTTATGTCGAGATCACGAGTTAAGTATCTTGTTATCTCGAGAAAACGAGCTTTGTTATCTCGAGATCACGAGATAATCAACCCGTTATCACGAGAAAACAAAATGTTGTTTCCTTCTATTACTTCTAATGTTTATCAGAGATCAGGAGCCATGCAGCATGCAGAGCGTCTGGACAACTGGAGCAACTGATTTTTAAGCTGAAAATGTAACTGCAGCAAACAAAACTCCACATTTCTGCTTCCTGTTCAGTTCTGAATCCTCCTGACAGTCAGGACAGAGATCTGAAGGCTGAAATCAGCTGTGATCAAATGAACCAGACTCTCTTTCCAGTTCTCCATATTATCCCGTGATCTCCAGAAAACAAAAGTCGTTTTCTCGTGATATATTATCTCGTTATCTCGAGAAAACGAGCTTTGTTTTCTCAAGATAACGAGATAATTAACTCGTGATCTCGACATAACGGCATTAAAAAAAATAATTGCAAGCATGGCCGTTCTCGGCTTCTGTACTATTTATATGTGTCTAAGAAACTCATTTCAAATGTTTAAAGGCATACTGAGTAGGATTTAGCTGCTTGTGACTTCAAAGTTATTATTCAAATTTGTTTATTGAATTTTTCAATTACAAAAAACATAATACACAGATACATAGGACATAAGGAAAACCAAGGCATGAAGCACAAAATAATAATTAATAAATAAATAAGGAGACACAACAACTAAGAGCCTCAAAATAACATCCACAAACATTATAGTAATTACAATACAGTCGCAGGGAACGTGTTAACTGTTGAGAACATTCATGTTTTCGGAAACTATTGTCAAAAAACTTTGCTGCAGCTACATCAGCCAAATCTTAAGTACTATAACATCTACAAGATTACAATGTGACTTCAAAGTTGACCCCTCCTCCCTCCGGTTGCCAAAACGGAAAAATCCAGTTAAAAAAACGTAAAGCGAGGCAAAACACCACGTAGATAAGACTCTCTGTTGCTTTCACCTGCTGGAGAGTATTGAAGGAGAGGATGGTATGAAGAGCGACACGGAGTTTTCTGTTGGACAGGAAGCTGCTGTTAGCTTAGCTATCAGCTTTTCTACTACAATGCATGGTAGCTAGCTGCGAGCTAACAACACACACTCGCTCTGACAGAACTCCAGTTACTTTAGATATAAAAGGACTCAGCAGGGTTTTTGGTTGTAGGACTCACCTGCTGCTAAAAGGTTGACGCCCAGAAACGTCCCGAACATTCAGAAATCATAAAATCCAGGCAGAAGGCAGCAGGCTCTCTGCAGACTCACACTGTCACACACTACCAAGAGAACATAGGGAATGATTGAGTAGGATAAGTTTTGGAAAATCCTGCTCAGTATGCCGTTAAGCATAAGCCTTTGGATCAAAATGGATGAAAAACAGTACAACCTTTTGACTGGTAGTGTAATATTACAGTACTGACACATGGTACAGGACAACAGACCCCTAACAGACTAAAGAAATTTGTGCGCAAGTTCAATCAAAAAGACCCAATACTGCCCACTCACTGGGTTCATTCGTGATTCTCATTATCCAGTCAGAGTTAGGCAACACTTTCCCTTTCTTCCAGTGAATCAGTTGCTAAGGATGGTGCTCTGTACTTTCGTTTCAGTCACAGAGTTTATCTGTTGCCGCGCTCTCTCTCCCCGAAGCGGCTCTTGGAAGGTCCCGAGGCGAAGTCGATCGGCCTCTCGTGGGATCAATTTACAAGTAGACTTTGCAGTTGAGTCAACCTCTACTAGCTCCTTTGCCTGTATCGATAAATCCCAGTCCCAGGCAATTCAGATCCGTACTCAGATCTCCGTTGGGGGCATTCCTCTGTCTGAGGGGTTACAGTTCTCTCAACCTCAAGACTTGGCCAGCCGAGTTTTGGATTCCAACTTCGCACCAACGACTGAAATCGTTGGTGCGCATCCTGTGGCAGAGGTTCCCAATCTGGCTTCCTGCGGTTGGAAGAGGGTTCGAAAATCCTCTCCAGCCAGTGTTCCTGAAAAGCACCACAACTATTTCTCTGCTGGATCTGTCTCCATTCCCCCAGCTTCACCCACTCTGACTTCCGCCCCGTCCGTCACGTCCGAACCCTTGACTGTCCAATCAGGCACTCAGGATTCCCTCATGGCTACCATGCAGTCTCTCTTCGGCTCCATAGATGCACGTCTAAAAGTGCTCGAAGATGCCGGTACTCTGTCATCATCAGTACTTTCCTCAGGTCCACTTCAGCCTCAGTTTCCACAAGTGTCCTCCCCACTCCAACCAGCTGCCCTTCCAGCTCAGATCAATAGCCCTCCCAGCAAAATTCTCTCACACTGTCCCTTCCTGGTCCTGCTTTCAGCATGCCTTACATTCCTTTTTTTTAATTATTATAATTTTATAAAGATTTATTTTAGGCTTTATGAATAGAGAACCCGGGTCGCTGCGGGAAGGACTGAGCTTTATGGTACACGCTCTACTCGGCGCCCCGGCCTTACATTCCTATTACTACTGCAGGGAGGCCCATTCTGCCCTAGTCAGGTCTACCCACCACAGCAATTTCCCTGATCACTGGGCTCTCAGGGGTTTAAAGTTGGAATCAGAAACTCATGTTTCAAGAAATCTTCAGCCGGCGACTTCCGGTGATGCAAGCAGCCGGTTGCAGCTCCAGTCCTACAACTTATAACACTGACTCTGTGTGATGTCTCTGGAGCACTTTTGGGGCAACATTACATGCAAAATGGCTCCTAAACTGGCTAAGAAGAAAGACGTTACTCCCTCTGCCAAAGAAAAAACTCTTCCACCAGATGGCAGTACTGCGCTTTCAGCAAGCACAGATCTTCACCCAGCCATGGCCAAAGCCCTGGAGCTCATGACATTGAATATCAATGGTGTGATTGACAATAACATAGAACATACTGTATGCTGCACAGTATCAACGCCAATATTTCCCCAAATTTAAAGGAAATTAACGAGAGAGTCAGAAGAGAGAATCTTGATGGAGGAAAATGCCGAAACTGATAAGCGGTTAAGCAGATAAACGCATATCAGCCTTGACAAAGACGGTGAATGAGCTGACAGAGCACCTGCAACTTTATTAGAATTGGGAAGGTGCAAAACCTGACAGTGACAGGGCTTCATGGATCCCTCGACCACTGGAGCTGCAGACACAGACTGGTCAGGTCAAACTGGACCGAGCATCCTGGGCCCTCCTGTATCTAGGCTCCCATCATAATTTTTTCAACTGCCTAAAAGTCACGGAGGCAGCCAGATGGATGAAAGAGCGGATATACTTCTTTCAAGATTCTGCAGCTGAGACGCAGAAGAAGCAACGGGAATTCGTCAAGGTGAAGAAGAAGCTCCAGAGCCGGGACACACCGTGCCATGATCTGCCCAGCTTCCGTCAAGATCCCCATGAACGGCACCACTAAAGCCCAATGTCCACCAGATGCGGTACAGCACCTGGTGGAAGGAACAGACTGGCGCCCATGTGAGTCAGCGCTGCGATGTCCACCGGGTGCCGATGCGTTGCGGTAGCGGCACGGAAGCCGTCCGGAACCCGCACGGCAGTTACGACCGCTCCGTTCTTTTTCTGCGTCTGGTCTATTCTTGCCGGATCCGCTTGCGTCTGACAACCGTGGAAATGCATTTATTGACTTGCGGGTGATGCATACAACGCGTGCGGTGTACGTTGCCTTCCGTTCCGGAGCCGTTCCGATCCCGGAAAACGCCTCATCGTCTTCCTCGGTGGGTGAAGGCTGCGCTCTGAGCACCCGGTTCATGCAACTCATTACCATTTGTAATTACCAAACTGTAACCGGTGTGCTGTCTTGGCCAGGTCTCCCTCGGAAAAGAGATTCCAGGACTTCCTGGTTAAATAAAGGTTAAATGAAAAAAATTGTTGTTTTCTCATTCATTTTTCTTGTTTTCATTTTTGCAAACTTTCGAACCATTTTAATTGTTGTACTTTTACATCACTGTCCTGTACCTGTCTCTGTCACAGTTTTGTCTCTCTTTGTAAACATTTTTTTATTAAAGTGCTATACTGTTATACAGTCCATGTTTGGCCTTTAACTTCTTTGCACCGTTAAAGCTGTCAGTACCATTAAAACTTTAAAATGTCATATTTATGCGTACCCAGCAAAGTCCTGGGTTCAAATCCGGCCTGGGACCTTTGTCACATGTCATCTCTCTCTCTCTCTCACCCAATCTTTCCTGTCTCTCTCTGCTGTCAACTTTAAAATCAAAAAAGGGAAAATGACCCAAAAAATATTAATAAATAAGTCATATTTATCAGAGCTCATTGTCCCTTACGTGTCCCCTTGTGTCCGCCGATCACAGGACGCTGGCTTCGTTACTGTCCCAAGAGTCAAGAAAAAATTGTCAGGCAACAGAGCGTTTTCCTACCGAACTCCCCGTCTGTGGAGTCAACAATTAGTGCAACTGATTCTCTGGAACTCTTCAAAGACTCAGAACCGACACACTGTCTTCTCTGACCTCAGTTCAGTCTGCATTAACACAGGAACCAGCTGTTGGGACCCCAGTCTAGGGCCGCCTCTTGGCCTGAATCATTTCACTGACTGTCTGTTGTCTGTATGAGTGTGTTTGTGACTCACTGTGCCTCTTTCGAGTGACTTGGCTCGAGTGTTGTGCATAGTGCGCCTGTGTGTGTGTGTGTGTGTGTGTGTGTGTGTGTGTGTGTCTTTCAGGCCCCTGTTGGACTTGGTGATGTCACCCGGCAGCGGACACGGACGCTGATCTCATCCGGCAGCCGGCGCTTCCCTAGCGGCCAAACTGCCATCTTCCTGCCTCATCATGTTTCTCTTATTTAAAGGAATAGTTCACCCAAAAATGAAAATTCAGTCATTATGTCGTCCCCCCCTCCCCCCCTTTTCCAGTGTAAACTCTGGTGAAGTTTGTTAGTTTGTCAGTCCATATAACTCTCCCGGAGCTTTCCAGCACGACTCCAGCAGCCTTCTCCAAAACAGCTGAAGTCTTTGAGGACCGATCTTTACCAAACGCTCCACAGGTCCACAGGTAACACTATAGAAATGTCATTATCTGTGTCTGTCTTCAAAAAGAGTTTCAGGCAGCAGTTGCTGCTAAAATCTGTTTAAGCTTGAACACCCTGAACGGCTGGAGACTTCTAAACTAGTTCCTCTACTCTGAAATCCATTCAAATTGTTCTGTTATTTCCACTTGCCAATATGTCTCTACTTATTGTATCTTACCTATTTAATTTAATAATTCAATGTTTAGACTGATGGAATAAATGTCTTGGGACCATTTAGTAGTACTTTTTAGGGTCTTAGGTTAGTCTTAGGTGTTTTGTAGGTTGTAAATGTTACTGTATAATACATGCACTTTTTCAAATCTAGACGTGTTAGTAAACATATATTTTAAATACTATCAGCTTAGTGTCTGGGCCCTGTTCTCAAGCTTCAGATAGCTTCTCAGGGCGTCCCATTTCACATATCTCCATTATGTCTCATATGATTGTACTTGTATTTTAACTGATTTGTGAATAAACTGAACTGAACTGAACTGAACTGAACTGAACTGAACTACCTCACAGCTGGAGGTTGTTCACACAAACCTCGCATGACCTCACAAGGTTTTGTAATGTGTAACGACCGAATTTTCATTTTTGGGTGAACTAATCCTTTAAGATAGGATATGATAGCACTTTATTTGCTTTGTTATGACATTGTAATTGTCCATGTTATTGTCCATGTGATAGTCTTGTCCCGGCACCTGCTGCACGCCCAGCCGTCCTGGTGGGGGATCCCTCTCTGAACGGGCCCACTCAAGGATTCTTCCATGTGTTTTTTTCCTTATCGGGTTTTTCTTGGGAGTTTTTCCTTGTCTTCATTGAGGGTCTAAGGCTGGTGGTGCTGGGGAAGCTCTGTTCCATTACTGTGGGAGAAACCAGGAAGTGTTTCATGTGGTTTTACTGTGGATGTTCCTGCAATAAAGTGGGTGTGGAAATATGAGACGATCACTGTCATGATTTGCTGAAATGTTTTATTATTAATTTGCATGAGGATCGAGCTCGAGTCGCTCCAGAGGGAAACGAGGGAAAAGAAAAAGAAAACAGGTGAATCTGTCAGAATGACGGGAAACAATGAGAAATTACTTTGAGAAAAAATGTTCTCAAATAAATTTATGAGAAAGTTTACATGACATCGTTTGGTGGAGGCCTGCTGGTCATTCCCCCTGTACATAACATCTTACCTCTTTTAGAGTTGACACCTGTATTGTTTATGTCGTATGTTACATGAGTTTGTACAGTACTCACATCTATCTGCATCGTCTGTGCTAAATGATAAACATAATATAAACGTCATTGTCAGTGTAATGTTCCTATAAACCTTGCAAAGTTCAATAACAGTTACCCTTTCTCATTCCTTCGGTTACCAGAAGAATGAGTCAGCTTCAGGATCCACCCACATGCATGGTGGATCATCCTGGTCTGGAGCCTGTATGTTTTTTTTTAATTTTTTTTGTTATTTAAGTTTTTACTGAACTCTTTTTACAAAAGACAAAAAAATAACCCCACACATAAACAAGAACCAAAACAGCACAGACTAAACAAAAGCACAGCATCATCTCTGCAGCGTTCATGAGTAAGATTCAGAAGTCCGTCAGCACAGCATCAGTCCCTGAAGGAGTCGCCAAGTGACCAAATCCACAGATCAAACCTGGAAACAAAAGAAAAGTGGCACAGCCAAAACAAAAAGAGCCCACTCCTTCCACCTGTATGCTAATTCAGTGAAAAAGAAATATTCATAATATTAATTAAACATGAGACATACATTCAAAAGACAAATAAATTCCTCAAAAGTATAGTGTTTGACTCATCGCGATATAACACAGTGTTATATCTCTATGGTCTGACTCCTATGACATGTTTTCTCCTTTTGTGAAAGACAAAAACTGATTCCAGACAAGCAAATACAATTCTTTACAGTTATGCAGGTTGGCTATCATCAGAGATGGTCAGTATATCTGTTACTTGTATTGGAAATACATATTTCAATTACTTTTTAGTATTTTGTAATTTGTATTTGACAGGGCTGAAAAAATTCAAATGTCATTTGTAACAAGATACTTTAGAGTGGAGTAATGTTGTATTTTCAAAATATTCAAAATACTTTCTCCATGATTCATAAAACATTAAAAAAAATCATGTAAATACATCTTAAAATGAAGAACAATACACTTAGACACACTCACACACAGTGATTTCGTAAGCCCACACTACTCACAGTATTTCCGTAATCAAGTTCATCATCTCTGAAGTTCGCCCCCTTAAGCAAGCTAGCACATGCTTCTTGCCTCTGAGTATTCTCTCTACCGTGTGATTTGTGCGTACCACAGGTTTTATACTGTGCATATTTGATTGTTAAATGACAGAAGATTAATGAAAACATGAAGCAGGCAGTTGGCAAAAAAGCTCTGTTGAAGCATTTACTCCAAGTATTCGAACACAGCTTCTTGTTATTTCTAATGATTTCTTCAATTCAAGTCCAAGAAGAAAGGTTGAACAGTAAAGTGAAATCTGTCTGGCATTTTGGGGATATACGGTGTGAAAATGGTGTGAGTGTTCTCGTGTGCACGCGTGGATATGTGCGCAAGTGTGGTTATGCCTGGGTAAAATATGTACATATGTACAGGCATATGCATATACAGTAGCAGTCTACTTCCTGTTCTTCCTTCCTCTATGGTTCAAACTCTCACCAGAGCCTTGTGTAGGCCTACATCATAAAAATCTGAATGTTCTGCCATTTTGTGCAAATTCTGAATGCCCAATGTTACAAATGTATTTTCCTGTATTTTGAAAATACAAAATACATGTATTTTATCTTGATGCATTTTCTGGCTCCAGTATTTTGTATTTTATTTTGATACATTTATTTGAGGGGTATTTTGTATTTTGTAACAAGATACATTTTGATGTATCTTTGCCCATCTGTGGCTATCATTAACTTAAATGACACGTTCTCTGTCATTAAGTTAACCCACTCTCTATATTCAGGTCTAACTTGGCTTTTCCAGTTACGGAGGATAACCCTAGCAGCCGAGATAGCAAAGCAGAGCAGAGAGCAAATGCTGGTTTGGAAATCTTGGGTAAACACGACCTGTCCCCTAAGAGGCAAAGTTGAATTGATTCAGGCACAGGTAGACCTAGCCACTCCTGTATTATTTTGATTATCTCTCTCCAGAAAGGCAGAACCAGAGGGCAGGCCCACACTGCATGGAGAAAAGTGCCTTCATGCTGAGCCTTCATTTCCAGCCCAAACCCATTTTATGAAGATGGACAGGCGTAAAATAATATTGATGAAGTATCTTATAGTGTGTAAATTTTCCCTGAGCTTCTCTTATAAACCAGCCCACACTGGAAATGATCTTTGCCCAAGACTGCTTATCAATATTCAAATTCAAATCCTTCTGCCAGATAAGCCTAAGGTTCTCACAGTTGCCATATATTGCATTAGCAGTTACCTTATAAAGGGTGGAAGCTGAATGATTATTTTTAAGTAATTTAGAATAGAGCTGTACCATATTATCTTCCCCATGCAACTGCTTAACTACACTCCCCAAACTTCTTATTTGCAAATATCTCCAGAAGTCAGATTTATCTTTTAGGCTGAACTGTGCACAGAGTTCTTGATAAGATTTGAATGTTTTATCAATAACCAGGTCAGCTATATTTCTTATACCACTAGACAACCAGGAATGCCACAAAATTACCTTCTTCCCCACTCTTATCGCTGGGTTATTCCAAGGTGAAGAATATAGCTGCTTATAATGTGAAATCTTTAACAATTTGTGAAGTTTAGTCCAGACATTCTTCGAGTGTTGTAAAATTGGATTAGTCTCTTTGCTCCCAGGCTTATTCAGTGATGGGGTATTTTGTGATAGAGCCTCAATTGGACTGAATGTGGCAGTAAATTCTTGTTCTATTCCCATCCATCCTAGGTGATTACTGATACCAATTTAGCCAGCTCTAAGGCAATACTGTACAGCTCTACATTAGGCAGGGAAAGCCCACCATTACTTCTTGTTTTTTTTTATTTTATCCTTGGCTTCTTCCCATTCCATAAACAATCCTTTATAATTTGGTTGTATTGTCTGAAAAATTCTGCTTTTCTGTCTGAAAAGCAAATTAATGGTGTTAATCTTGCCCCAAAGGGTTAGAGTGCCTTCCACTTCTCTAGACTATGCTTTATCTTTGTAAGGAGGGGAGTCACATTAATATGTATTATATCTGCAATATCAGCGCACAATTTGACCCCTAAATACTTCATACCAGATGAGATCCACTTAAATCGGCCAGCTCTAACCATAGCTGGATGACATACCTTGGATACAGGCATGGACTCTGATTTGTACCAATTGACTTTGTAGCCAGAAATCTGAGAAAATGTTTCAATTATATCAAGAAGAGCCTGGGTAGAGGATGCTGGATCTGAAACCAGGCAAAGAATGTCATCAGCATACAGAAAAAGTTTATGTTCTCTTCCACCTGCCAGTACTCCCTTAATTCTTGGCTCTTTTCTTATGGTTCGATAAATAATGTAAACAGAAGAGGGGAAAGAGGATCCCCCTGCTTTGTGCCTCTGGACAGCCCAAAAAATGGGGAAATCAGACCATTTGTGACAACGGCTGCACTAGGTTTTGCATAAATTACCTTAACCCAATTAAGAAACTCAATCCCAAACCCAAACTTTTCTAAGACACTGAATAAAAAACCCCACTCAACCCAATCAAATGCCTTCACAGCGTCAAGTGAGAAGGCAGCAACCGGTATATCATTATTATGATTTAAGCACATCAAGTGAAGTAGCAGTCTAAGATTGTCAGAGGAAGACCTCCCCTTAATAGAACCCACTTGATCTGAATGGATAATTGTCGATAAGTTATTCTCTAGCCTCATAGACAGAACTTAAGTAAGGACCCTACATACTAAACTAATCGGTCTGAAGCTACCAGGGTCCAATGGATCCTTGTCTTTTTTAAGGATCAGTGAAATGAGAACTTCATTGAAAGTGTCAGGGAGACAACCCAAAGTGCTTGCTTCACTGTAAACCTCTGGCGCTAATACATCTATGTTATTTCTATAATATTCTATAGGGAAGCCGTCTATTCCTGGAGATTTCCCTGTTTTCATAGACTGAATAGCAGTCCTAACCTCTGATTCAGTGATTAGTGCATCAATCTCCTGTGCCTGGTCTGAAGAAAGCTGAGGGAGTTCAATCAAATGCTTTCATTTTGCTTGTGTCTATCTCTGTATCTGAAGAGTAGAGATTTGAATACAAACTTTGAAATATCTGATTAATCTCACGTGCCTTAATGAGTACTTCTCCCTGTTCATTTCTAATTCCCGGGATGACATGATTAGCATCTTGTTGTTTTAGTTGCCTGGCCAATAACCTACTAGCTTTATCTCCATTCTCAAAGAAATTTGCCTTTGCCCTAAAGAGGGCATATTCTGCCTTATTATAAATCTCATTTATATCTAATTTACAAACTCCCTTTAACAACATGTCACTATAGTTAAGTGACAGCTCTTTTTCTTTTCTTTTGAGTTGGGATTCCAACATTATCACTTTCGCACTATTATCTTTTTTATTTTTGCGCAAATATGCAATGATTTTACCTCTAATAAAAGCTTTAGATGCATCCCAGACAGTGCTGAATTTCTCAGTGGACCCAGTGTTCATCTGGAAGAAGAGCTTAATGTTTTCATCTAACATTTCTTTAAAACCTGGATCTTGGAATAAAGAGGTATTACAGCGTGGAGATGTAATCACTCCACCTGGTCCTCGGTCTGGCCCGTGGCCTCCTCCCAGCTGGACGTGCCTGGAAAACCTCCCTGGGGAGGTGACCAGGAGGCATCCTAACTAGATGCCCGAACCACCTCAACTGGCTCCTTTCTATGCTAAGGAGCAGCGGCTCTACTCTGAGTCCCTCATGGGTGACCAAGCTTCTACCTTATCCCCAAGGGAGATGCCAGCCACCCTCCTGAGGAAACCCATCTTGGCCACTTGTATCCGCGATCTTGTCCTTTCGGTCATGACGCATAGTTCATGACCATAGGTGAGGGTTGGGATGAAGATTGCCCGGTAGATCGAGAGCCTTGCCTTCTGGCTCAGCTCTCTTTTTGTCACAAAGGTGCGGTAAAGCGAACGCAGTATCGCTCCCGCTACTCCGATTCTCCAGCCCATCTCACGCTCTGTGGTCCCCTCTTTCGAGAACAAGACCCCAAGATACTTGCACTCCCTCACTTGGAGTAAGGACTCATTCCCAACTCGAAGTGGGCAATCCACCGGTTTCCTGCTGAGAACCATGGCCTTGGATTTAGAGGTGCTGATCCTTATCCCAGCCGCTTCACACTCGGCTGCAAACCGATCCAGTGAGTGTTGAAGGTCACAGACCGATGATGCCTCAGGACCACGTCATCTGCAAAAAGCAGTGACGCAATTCTAAGCCCACCAAACTGAAACCCCTCCCCTCCACGACTACGCCTTGAAATCCTTTCCATGAATATCACAAACAGGATAGGTGACAAAGCACAGCCCTGGCGGAGGCTAACCCCACTGGAAACAAGTCCGACTTACTACCGAAAAGCCGGACACAGCTCTCGCTTTGGGCATACAGAGATTGGATGGCCCTCAATAGTGACCCCCGCACCTCATACTCCCACAGCACCTACCACAATATCTGCTGGGGGACCCGGTCATAGGCCTTCTCCAAATCCACAAAGCACATGTAGACCGGATGGTCATACTCCCAAGCCCCCTCCAGGATTCTTGCGAGAGTAAAGAGCTGGTCAGTTGTTCCACAACCAGGACGGAATCCGCATTGTTCCTCTTCAATCTGAGGTTCGACTATCGGCCGAACCCTCCTTTCCAGCACCTTGGAGTAGACTTTCCCAGGGAGGCTGAGTAAAGTGATACCCCTGTAGTTGGCGCACATCCTCTGGTCCCCCTTTTTAAACAGGGGAACCACCACCCCTGCCCGCCACTCCTCCTCAAAGTGCTCCTTCCACCGCCCGATTACCTCCTCGGTTGAGGTCAACAATGTCCCATCCTTACTGTATACAGCTTGGATGGATGCCCGTTTCCCCCTCCTGAGGCACTGAACGGTTTGCCTGAACCTCTTTGAGGCTGACCAAAATTCCTTCTCCATGGCTTCTCCGAACTCCTCCCACACCCGCTGCTTTGCCTCCGCCACAGCTGAGGCTGCTTTCCTTCTGGACTGTCAGTACCTTGCAACTGTTTCTAGAGTCTTCCAGGATAACATAGCCCGGAAGGCCTCCTTCTTTAGTCGGACGGCTTCCCTGACCACCGGTGTCCACCAGCATGTTCGAGGGTTGCCGCCCCTTGAGGCACCAATGACCTTGAAACCACAGCTCCCAGCTGCAGCTTCAACAATGGAAGCGTTGAATACTGACCACTCTGGTTCTATGTCCCCAGCCTCCACAGGGATGCCAGAAAAGTTCCACCGCAGGTAGGAGGTCTTCCGGACAGGGGCCTTCCCCAGATGTTCCCAGTTCACCCACACTACACGTTTGGGCTTGCCAGGTCTGTCCAGAGGCTTTCCCCACCATCTGACCCAGCGCACCACCAGGTGGTGATCAGTTGACAGCTCTGCCCCTCTCTTCACCCGAGTGTCCAAGACATGAGGCCTCAGGTCAGATGACACGATAACAAAATCGATCATTGACCTGAGGCCTAAGGTACTCTGGTACCATGTACACTTATGAGCATCCTTATGCTCAAACATGGTGTTTGTTATGGCCAATCCATGTCTAGCACAGAAGTCCAATAACAGAACACCACTCAGGTTCAGATCAGGGAGGCCATTCTTCCCAATCACGCCCCTCCAAGTTTCTCCATCATTGCCCACGTGTGCGTTGAAGTCTCCCAGTAGAACTATGGGGTCCCCTACAGGAGCCCTATGCAGGACTCCATCCAGGGTCTCCAAGGCCGAATACTCCGAGCTGCTGTTCGGTGCATAGGCACAAACAACAGTCAGAGTTTTCCCCCCTATAACCCTAAGGCGTAGGGAGGTGACTCTCTCGTCCACCGGGGTAAACTCCAACGTAGCGGCACTCAGCCGGGGATTTGTGAGTATCCCCACTACACACACACCAAAGAAGAGGAAATCTGCTCTGACCTCCTCGGGCAGACGTTCAAGAGCACCAGAGCTCCCTTGTTGTCGGCTACTTCCATAGCTGAAGAGATCAGACAATACCAAGATGCTCCACCTCTACCACTGACACATGACCCATTGGATTGGTGGAAATCTCAGGCACAAGGGTACCCACTCCTTGCCAAGCTGGCACAAAGGTATCTGTGTGTCCCGGGGACTAGTGTATCTGCAGAAAGAATCTTTTCGACTGCTGGTGACATAATCACCACTCAGGAGTGCACTCACCTCTGAGCATGCTGATCAGTTGCTGTTCCTGAAGAAGAACATGCATATTTCAGGATGAATTGAAATGTGTCCAGGTTTACGTGGGTCATTCCTGGCTATTGGTGACTTTTCCCTCCCCAGGAAATAACTCTTAATATTTTACTTAAAATAAATGAAATTATAAATAAATAGAAATATGCCTTTATTATTGTATAGATCAAGTTAAAATCTCTCTAATTATAAATATATATCAATGGAAACAGTAGTTATTATTTATTTATTATTTATTTAGTTATTATTTTATTTTTATTTTTATAATTTACTGTGTGTCCCCAAAATCGCGTTCCAACCTGTTAGTTTGTGGTTTTTCGCCTTCTGAACAAAATTCCCATGAATCCACATTCAGGATGTGACATCACTCTTTTGGGGGGAATTCAAAAGGAGCAGAGAGGTGAGCACCAACTTTCTGTCTGCCTTTTGTTGCAAGTTTTATGATGTTAACCTATATGTCCTACTCTTAAATTTCCACCTGTCAGGCTAAATTATGAAGAAAGTAAACCAAAAAAAATTCACAAACATGTTTGATATATATACTAAAGTACTGTTTATGTGTGGAGAGCTAGCTAACTAAAGTTTGCTGCCTCACAGAGCAATGGCTAATTTGGTTTAAAAATGTCCACCGTTAGGTATATAAACCTAGCAGGGTGGAAAATCTATTACAATATATAAGGAAATGCATATAAATGCTGATATATACATATTCAATTGTCATTTAAATTGTTCATGTAATTTACCAATATGTATAAAAGGTAACACTATATAATCATAATCAGTTATAAGGCACTTATTTGGCTTTACCTCTGTCCTGCCGCATCACAGCCGTGATCAAGTATCAATTGATCCCACCCTCTTGTGTATAATCAGTTAATATGCATTTACACAGTAATTGGTCATTATTATAAAGTATTGTCTATACAATTTGCATGATAATATAAAGTTAAATTGTACATATTTGTTAGGAAATGGCTCCACCACTAAGTGCAGCAGAAATGCAGCGTCGCTACAGAGCAAAGCGAGACGCAGATCCAAAGAGACGAGCAGAGTATCTTCAGAAAGAGAGGGAGAAATGGCAGAGAGACCGAGAGACGGGGAGAAAGAAAAGAACTGTTGACCTCAGTGAGCGTGAGCAGTGAGCCCAGAGGAAGAAATGGAGACAGAGGAAGAGGGAAGCAAAACTAGGGCAGCTATACCATCTTCACCTACAACACCTCTTGGATTGCAAACAGTGGCAGGGCCCTCAAGGTTAGAAGTGTAAAAATTCAATTATTACATTGTTATCAGGTATTATAACTGCTTGGATGAATATTCACTTCTCATTGGCTGAGCAGAATTCTCTTATAACTGCACAGCAAAGGTGATATTGACATGGAAAAAGTAATAACCAAATAGGTTCTAAAAAATACCTTACAAAAAAGTCACTCATGAATTACATGTGAATCATGTTTAAACATGTGAAATTCACTTGATCACATAAAAAGAAATACCTCCACAAAAACATGGCATTCACTTGTGGCAATAAGTGTGTTCGGAAATCCCACTTTGGATGTGATCTACATATGAATTTTCACATTTGATTTTTCCATATGGGTATTATTATGTAACTACTAACTACTTTGTAACTACTTTGTAACAATGCTAATTATGTTGTTATAACAGTATTGCAACATTTCTTTGTTCCCCACAAGGAAATTGGCTAAATCTACAGTCAGGTGTTAAGGTTAAGATTAGGATTAGAATCAAGGTTATGGGTTAGGATTAGGGATGATTGGATTTTGAATGAAAGTCAGAGGTACGTTGCTACAATGACAGTAAAACATAGATAAAATGTGTGCGTTTATTGTGTTTTAGGCAAAGGCAACAAGGTCAACGCCTTCAAAATAAACAGAAGAGAAATCTGGAATCTGGAAAGAGAAATTGAACGACTCAAAACTGCCTTGGTTAAAGAAAAAAGTAAAAAAGAGAAATACAAGAAGAGGTGGCAAAGAAGTCAGACAAAGGGACAAACCCAGTCCCTCACACACAACTTAACCAGTTGTTAAAGCATCCTGTCATGCCTCTGTGGTTGAAGAACTAAGAAAGAAGTACCACAATACAAGAAAACAAAAAGACAAGCAGGTGCTTGCTAGAGCCACCATGAGGTTAGCTCAGCAAACCCTGGGCTTCTCAAAGAAAAGAGCACGGCTGCAAGGAAACCTCTGCAGCTACCAGAGGACAACACGGCAGAGACAAACCAAAAGACAGGCAGTAGTAGCGTACTACTTGTTAGCCGAATGACAACCGGCAAAAAGCAAACCATCACTCAAAAAAAATGCATACATGAAATTTCTCTCTGAAAGTACACACCAGGTGTCGTACTCCTTTTTCTGCAGTCAAAGGCCATTTTGGGTTGTAGCACCAACTGAAGCTGACAGGGAAACCTGTCAGTGCAAGACGCATGAGAACCTGCAGTTCATGTCTACTAGCCTTTTCAGTAGTGGGCTTCTGTCCACTAAAGATGTAGAGAAGATGGCAGATACCATCGTCTGCAATCCCAATTTGAAGGATTGTGCCTATGGTGTGCCTAACCAATGCAACATCACATAACTGCTGTTGCATTGGTTAGGCCCACGACACCAAATTCCATTGCTCTCACCTACTGAAGTCTACTGAAGTCAAAGATGAAAAAAAGTCCACTGTGACAGTCAAAAAAGAGATAATGCTGACAGAGGACGAAGCAGTAGAACAGTTCCAAAATCGATGGCAAAATTTCGTCAACATATTTTCAACATCCGGTGGCAATACAGGGAGCTGAGGGAGAAACTCACGGACAACGAATGCCTCATTCACATTGACTTCAGTGTGCAAGTACACAAATGAGGTCCAGTCTGTCCACTTTGGGGGATCCCATCAGCAAGCCACCCTCCACACCGGTGTGCTGTACACATCATCGCAGTCCCCTCTGAGCTTTTGTTCCATCTCCCCTTCTCGGAGGCATGACCCAACAGCCATCTGGGCCCACCTGGACCCGGTGTTGGATATGGTAAAGGAGAAGTTCCCCCAAGTGCAACGGCTGCACTTCTTCAGCGATGGGCCAGCGACACAGTACAAACAAAAGGGGAATTTCTTCCTGCTAAGCACCGAGCCGTTCAAAGGGAGGTTTGATATCTCTTGGAACTTTTTCGAAGCCAGTCATGGCAAAGGGGCTCCAGATGGGATCGGTGGGACCCTGAAGCGATCGGCCATCAGACTTGTTCGCTTGGGAGAAGACATCCCCAAGTGCTGTTCCAAAAACTGAACATGCAAGAGTCCTCAGTTCAGCTATTCTATGTGACGGAAAGGAGTGTGGAGGAATGCTTTTTACCGTCTCTTATCAGCTATGATACAATATATAATTTATAAACAAATGATTTTATATTACACAAACTAATGATAAAATAACATAAATTATAGCATTACTAATAATTAGAAAACATTATTAATGATCATTTCATTGTTTGTTAACAGTAAAATAACTATTAACTAAAGTTTAATTAACTATCAATTTACCATTTATTAATGATGGTTATTATAAAGTGTTACCAACAATTCTTGTTTCATTATTATTCAAAGAAAAAAAAATATATGATGGAATAAGGGACACATAAGGTGTTAGAAAAGCTAAGTATTGTTGAATATTTACATTGGCCATTTTCTAACTGATGATTTGAATGATGACAGAGATATTTACAGACAGGGTTGTAAAATATATGCTCAGGCCAATATGTTGCTTCGCAAGTTTAGTATGTGTTCTGTCAATGTAAAATCCTCATTATGTAGAGCGTTCTGCACACCTCTGTATACAGCTCATCTCTGGTGCTGCTACAGGAGAAGTAGTCTGTGGAGGCTCATAGTGGCTTACAATGATGCCATGAGGTTGCTGCTTCAGGTTCCCAGATGGCATAGTGCCAGTCAACTGTTTGTGTTCTCTGGTGTCCCTACATGTGAGGCACTCTTAAGACATCTGATGTACAATTTTATGTGTCGCTTGGATGAGTCAGAGAGCAGCATCATAGAGGCTCTAACAGGATCTAGGAAGAGCTGCTCTCGGTACACATCCAGGCTCAGGAAACACTGGATAGCCTACATAAGAACTGGTTTTAAATTGAATGCTGTATTGTTGTGGTTTTATTTTGTATGTCTTGTTTACTTTGTTTTATATGCTATGGACCCTTTGTGAGTCTGAAATAAAGTTTGAATTGAATTGAATTATGCCGGCCCCTGCCTGCTTGTGTATTGTGTCAGTTACTGTGTTCTACCATGTTGTCTATCACTGCAGTAGCTGTTTGCAGGATCTGATTGGTAGTGTCCATCCGGATCTGGAGCACCTGGGCCCAGTGCTCTGCAGGATATAAAAGTCCCAGCTTCCAGCGGGACTCTCTCTCTCGCTCTCTCTCTCTCTCTCTCTCTCTCTCTCTCTCTCTCTCTCTCTCTCTCTCTCTCTCTCTCTCTCTCTCCCCTGCCAGCGCCTGCACCCTTTCGTTTTGCTTTGCCTTTATTTTGCTTTTACTCCACAACACCCTACACCATACTATCCACACACATCCACATGAACACTACTGATGCCATTAACTAACACACCTCATATCCAGAGTTACCCAGTTCATTTTCTTTAGTATAATAAATAATTTGTATTTATTGGCGGTCGGTGTCTTTTCCCGTTTTTGTCATGGCCTAACGGGCCGGGTTATGACAACATTATTAACACTTTGCAATACCTATACCTATATGTCCCTAACCGGGTGGAACTCTCTCACAGTCCATGTCTGAACAATCCACCCATGATTATTATTATTATTAAGTGCTTGAGCTCTACCAATACACGTTCCTGAAGGTTAAACATGTCATTTACCTGATATAATGTTACAAAGTCACCAATAGCCAGGAATGACCCACATAAAACAAGTTGGTTATGCTTGATAAGCACTGAAATGTTTGTTTTTTGCATTCATTTATTTGTTTTTTTAGTTTTCTGTAAACTCAATTTGCACAGATTGAAAAGATTTTAGTGAGGCATAGTTGTATTCTTCCTTTAAACATTTTAACTCTGGCTATTTTACACTGTAATGATGGCACAGGTGGACAAGTTGCAGTCAGTGTGTGTTATAGAGGCACTAAGCTAAGACTCTGTGCACTTTGTTCTACACTGTTTCATCTCAGTTGTAAATTCCGTGAAACTGACACCACAATGCAGTGAATAAATACATAATTCCTGCTTTTTGCCTTTTTAGGGGTATTTTTTCTTCTTCAGTTACACAGATATCGTGATGTATCGTAGATGAATTGTCTTGCAATGTATCGAGTATCGCAGAATCGCTGTATCGTGATACCACCGTTATCGTGGGCAACGTATCGTGAGTTACTCTGTGATTCCCACCCCTACAAACAAGCCAACGGAACATAACTTTACACATGTTAGCAAATGTTCTCAAGCCCAGCTGACTGTACTTGGAATAAACTGTAAATATCATCACAAAGTGGCCACACTTACCGATTGCACATTTGCTGTTGGGTCACGTCCAGTTAGGATAGATCCATCTCTCAGCTCTTGTTTTCTGGACATTTTTCCTGCTGCGCTACAGACAACAGACTTTGGTCTTCCGCATTCAGATGCCGGGCAATGGTGGACTGTGCGGTAGGCGGCGTATGAAATGAGCAAACCTTTGTGATGTCACAAATTTACGGAAGTCCAAACGGCTCGTTTAGCATATTTTCCTTACATGGATGATGTGGATGTAGCTGGGGACCATGTGTTTTGATATTTCCATGATGTTTAGATAGCACATCCAACTCCTTTATAATCAAAGAGACAAGGGAAATCCTGTTTTGCATGTGATGGGACCTTTAATCATTATAATATATAATAGCCTATAACTTGGTCTACTTTAGAAGTACCCATGTGAAAAGAGTACAGAGAGAGATCTGTGTATTTGATCAAGTGAATAATGATTTCTCCTCATGATGGGAAACTGTAGCCTCCAGTCAGAGAGAAGAGAAGCAATTTAACTTTTATCATTATTTAATTTATTATTTAATTTTTATTTGGGGGTGGACGCTCCCCCACTTGTTAAAGTGTGTGTCCGATAATCACCGTCTCCTCCGGTCAGCTGAGTGATGATGAAGGGAAAGTGAAACTGTCAGAAGATAAAAACCCAAACACAACGGCTCTTGGCACCAAATTTGGAGGATCTTCGCGCATGAGAGCAGCCTGCAGTGAGTCTCTGTTTTATTTACCAAAACTATATGATTGTGAATGCACTATATTTTTCTATTTCTGACTTATACAAGTAGATTGAAAAATGACCTGTATAGCCTGTCTGTAGTCTTGTCTGGGACTCCTCTGTTGACTCCAGCATCAGGTCCATGAGGAAGTTTATTTTCAGTATTTTTTTTCTCAGTAGAAATTACAGGAGAGAGAAAATGTGGACAGATGAATGTTTAAACGGGGCTGGTCTGCAGTAGAGACAGTAGAGACAGAACAGACAGTACAGACAGTAGAGACAGTACAGACAGTACAGACAGTAGAGACAGTGGAGACAGTAGCCTACAGGCAGTAAAAACAATAAAGAATTCCCCGCCCTGCCCCACCTGGAGCAGCTGTTCCCACATTCCTTCCATTGTTTCAATGTTGGATTGTTAGTTGAGTTAAACTAAAATTAAGATCTTTATTTTTACTGCTCTCCCCCTTAATTTTCCTTTGTATTTTTTTTAAATCTAATAATATATACCTTAGTTAGCGATTTTGACTCCTTTCTAACTATTATGCCGAGATCCTTTGTTGTTTTTATGTACTATAATGTCATCAGTTTAGATCTCGGTTTTATTTTGTCACAGAGGCGTCGTTAGGCCTGGGCGCCCCGAATGTTTTATGAACAGCCCCGGATCTAAAAAAAAAAAAATGTGGTCAGGCACATTGTCGGCGCATCGCTATCTTGAGGCAGCAGAAAGAGATTGCGCCATTGACCAACAAAAACCTGGTCTAAAGTCTGGCGCAATATTTTCCTGATATTTGAAGTGCGCATTATTCAGATAGTAAGATGCGTCTTTCTCTCTCTCTCTCTCTCTCTCTCTCTCTCTCAAACACACAACGTTACCATGCAAAATAGTAAAGGCCTTTTCAGAATTCTAAAAAAAACAGTATTGTAACAAAATATATTTTTTTCAATTTTCTCCCTGCAACAAACCCACAAATTACACCAGTATGACGGGCTACAGGGCGCTGGTAGACAGATGTGAAGTCTCTCCCTCTCCTTCTCCTCCTTTCTTCCACTGACCAACTCAGCGCCATCAAAACTCCATGTAAAGTAATTTCACACATATGATTGCATACCTTTAGAACAACAGTGTGACGAGCCAGAGCTCCTGGACATGAAACGACAATTCACGATGATCGAAAGAGCCTGTAATGTTTTTTTTTTTGTTTTTTTTTTTAAACCTTATAGTTCGTTATTGTTTTATCATTTAATTGCTCAGTTCTTTGTGCCGTTTTGTTGCACAAGCACGTTTGGCGATGTGCCTTAAATATTTAATATATTGAAGTAATGGCTACGCCTCCGTTTCCCGTATATATTGCATTTCTAAAATACAATATATACGGGGAAACGGAGGCGTAGCCATTACTTCAATATATTAAATATACACAGATAAGGGTTGTTTATAATGAATTGGGCTTGGCGCTCTTTCAGCACCGTGGACAGCTCAGTCAGGCCTGGAGAGCTTGTTATGCACTGTTGACCTGGTAGGATTATTTAACCCTAAATAATTGCTTATAGAGATTCTTTTAATTATGTGTATTTGCTTTAGTTTGAGAATTTACTAGTTCATATTAGTTGACACCGTTAGTAATGTTTGTAGTGAAAGAAATGACCTGCCTACCGTTTTGCTGTGAATATTGAACTGCTAACTGCTTCTAACTGCAATTAAAGCTGTTAGCTTTGAAACGGTGTCCAGTGCGTTATCTTTGATTGAAGTAACCACAGCTCGCCACAATATATATAAAAGTGGGTGAATTATTCAATGCTTGCATGTCAGTCGGGGGCCCTTTGGGAGGGCGGGGCCCGTTTCAGTTGAAACGGGTGAAACATAGATAAGGCCGCCACTGATGTCCATATAAGGTCATGGGCATCACAGGCGTCTCCTCTCGCTGGCGCAGACTCAACAGAGGGTCATGCATTTTCCCCCAGTCACTCAGGGAGGCTCAAGGAAAAATATTTGTCGCTACGGGGAGGGTCAAGATAAAAAAAAAAAAAAAAAACTCAACTTTTTATCTGGACCCTGAGTCTGAAATAAAGTTTGAATGAATGAATGAATAAGGTTAATTTGTTTAGTTTTCTGTTACATGTTCCACCTTGGGGCTGTTCTATTGGATTTTATTTCCCTCACTTGTCATTTATGTGTTTAGTTGTTGTTTGCTGAGTTTAGTTTCATCGTTTCCTTCAGCTTTCTGTTTCTCACTTCAACCTTCTCTCTTCTCCGGTCTTTCTGTCTTTTAGAGATGGAAGGGAAGATTTCAGAGAGAGGCTGGAAGAGAGCGCTGACCTCCATCATTGAGAAGCTGGACAAGCGGCAGTACAAGAAGATGCTGAACAGTTTGGACAGAATCACAGAGAGTGAGAAGAGGAGCTCTAGAAAAGAGATGCCTCAAATAATCATCCAGCTCTTAGGAGTAGAGGAGTCCATCTCTGCAATGGAGAAAGTCCTGGATGAGATTCTCAGAGGGGACGAAGTGGTCCAGAAGCTACTGCGCCCCTTTGTGGACAAACTGAGGAACAAACACCAAAAACAGAAAGACAAAGGTCAGTTGACACAATCTGCTTGTAGCTGATCAAATGTATTTAAAATGCTTTTTACAGAGTCTCATTGGAAAGAGCCAGAAACACTCGGTTAACACTACTGGAGATGCATTTTACATTAGGGTTGGGCTAGGTTTCATTACATTTCATTCAATATTTATCAGAGTCACTCGTTATTTTCTGAAATAGGATTACTGAGTAAAAAAAATGGTGTTAAATGTTTCTAGTGTGCTAAAATGTTCACAGTGGCGTTATTCAATATGAGGATCCTGTTCACTTTCTTCAGGAGAGAAGAGGAAACGTGGCGATCCAGAGTCTAAAACCAAGGAGCCAGAGGAGCCCAGTAGGTTCACCAAACACATCAACACAGAAAGATGGAGATGTGTGTGTGTGTGTGTGTGTGTGTGTGTGTGTGTGTGTGTGTGTGTGTGTGTGTGTGTGTGTGTGTGTGTGATAACTTCACCTTTTTAAATTTGATTTTCAGTGCAGAAGAAGAAACGTGAGAGTGAATCAGAGTCAGAGGATGAGGAACCAGTAGCCTGCTGGTAGGTTATCATACACAAACACACACACACACACACACACACACACACACACGTTCAAACGCAGGCATGAACAAAGTCACACACATTTGGAGGCGGAAACACACAAGCAAACACACACACACACACAACATGTTTACTGCTGCCTTGTTTCAGGTTTTTGTCAAAATCAGATCAGACTCTGGTACTGAGCGTGACATGGATGAGTGAACAAATGTTTAAAATGAAAACCTTCATATAAAGGAACAGGGACTAACAACTTCCTGTCTTCTTTTAAAGACCAGCAGAAGAAGAGTCAAGCTGACAAGGTAGGGGTTGTGGACTGAACTCTTATCAGGTGGATAAATGGGCACCTCATCGTCTGCACTTCCTTACATGCTTGCACTATTTTAAATAAGTGAACATTTAAATTTTTTATTCAATATCATATGATAGAAAAACATCTCAGCTATTGTAATATCTCAAATATACCTTGCTCAGCATTTCTCTGCAGCTGATTAGAGGCAAATGAAACTATGCTCTAGTAACACATTGGCATTTCTACAGAAGAGTATTAGGGCCTTTGTAGGTGACTTTTTTTTTTTTACTGCAGCCCGGGGCAGGGGGGTAATATTCTGAGACAAAATCAACAAAGAAATTTCAAAAGTTTTGCAAAAAAATAAATCAGAAATTTGCGAGAAAAAAAACTCAAACTCAAAAAAACGCAAATTTCTGAGTGTTTTTTTCTTTTTGGCAAATTTCTGAGTTTAATCTTAGAAATCCGGTTACGGTAAAAATTCACCTACATTGGCCCTAATACTCTTCTGCACATTTCGTAACAGTAAAATGCTCCAAAATGTCAACAGGTTTAGCAGTAATCACATGAGCTTTGCCACTGGAAGTAAATCCAAAAACATGAACAAACTGGTTTGGTCTTTGCAGGAGAATACTCGTCCCTTTGTTTCAATCTCAGACTCACAACTCAATCTCACAATTTTGTACGGACATTTTTGTTGGGAATGATGATGCTAATACAGAGGCTTTTCTCCCCTTTTGTTTCCAGAGGAAAACATCAAGGATCTGAAAGAAAGTCGTTATCTCGGCAACCAAGCCATAGTTGGGAAAGTGATCCGGAAATCCGGGCTGCGCCCTTATCGACCACAAAACAAGGAAGAAAAGGTCATGTTTTATCTGGGGCTTGCTGATGAGACAGATAGTATCAAAGCGGTCGTATATGGGAAGAACCACTATGAAGAAATTATAGAAGGAAGCTACTACTTGTTCAGAGAAGTAATCATAGAGGACAACACAGTGAAAGTTACCAATCTGAGCAAAATATCAAATACCACCACCATCCAAGTCCCTGCTGAGCTGGAGAAGGAAGCCAGGATGATCATTGATCCCCCAAAGCCGGTTTTGTCCATTAAAGAAGCCAAAGCTTCTGGTGACAAAACAGAAATGAGTGTCGAAGGAACCATAACAGGGTAAGCTGCCATTATCCTTTTAGAGAAATTAGTTCGATTGGAAAACGCTTCATATCCGTTTTGAAAAAAAGTCTATCATTCAATATTTCTATAATTTTGTGGACCTGCGTTTATTCATCATTCAATATCTCTAATATATAGAGGATCTGATCTGTAAGTGTTGTCACTTTTTAAACTAATGGCTTAAAGCTGCACCTGGTAATTTTGCACATTGGCGGCACCAAATGGCAGCAAGAGGTAACTGACTGAATGTGGAGGACTTCATTATCCAGAAGTCCCATATGGTCAGGTCAGTTAAGTGTCTTCTCAGGGCATTTTCACAGTATAGCAGTCCTTTTAAAGTCCAAACCAGAGTTCTAGGTTGTTACTAGTTTTTTTAACATTGCCTGATATCAAGCGGACCTATTGGACAGATATCTTGGCGGGAACACAAACAAATCAAACTAGAATGGCACCCAGAGAGCGTTCACATTATAATGCTACACATGGCCATTGAATGATCCTGTAGTATTCTGGGGGACTTTTAATTTGATGATATATATATCTGTATATATATATATATAAATACAGTTAAGCCCAAAATTATTCATACCCATGCCAAATTTTGATTTATAGTGAATTTTTATTTGATCAATAGGTTTCTTCTGGCTGGAAATGACATAAACATGTGACAAAAGACAGTAAGACATTGTGCTGGAGATATAAATGAAAACTTTTAACTATTTCTATGTTTTTTTCACATTTTTATGAAAAATGCCATGTCCAAAATTATTCATACCCTTTCTCAGTAATCAATGGCAAAGCCTTTATTTGCCATAACAGCAATCAAACGGTTCTTATAATTGCTAACAAGCTTTCTGCATGTCTCCACTGGGATGTTGGACCACTCTTCTTTTGCGATGATCTCCAGGTCTTTGAGGTTGGAAGGCCTCCTTGCCATCACTCTGGTCTTTAGCTCCCTCCACAGATTCTCGATGGGATTCAGGTCTGGACTCTGGCTGGGCCACTCCAAAGTGTTGATATTGTTGTCTGTTAACCATTTATTGACCACTTTGGCTGTATGTTTCGGATCATTGTCTTGTTGGAAGGTCCAATGTTGCCCAAGGTCAAGTTTTTCTGCAGACTGCCTGATGTTTTCCTCCAGAATCTTAATGTAGTCCTCTTTTCTCATGATGCCATTTACTTTGACAAGGTTGCCTGGCCCATTGGCTGAAAAACAGCCCCAAAGCATTACACTCCCACCACCATGCTTGACCGTGGGGATGGTGTTCTTGGGGTTGAATGCTTCTCCTTTCTTTCGCCAAACAAAAGCCACGTCCCTGTGTCCAAACAACTCAATTTTTGTCTCATCCGACAACAGAATTGATGACCAAAAGCTTTCTTCTTTGTCCAGGTGAGCTTTTGCAAAGGCTAGGCGAGCTTTTGTGTGCCTGTCTTTGAGAGGTGGAGTCCTCCTTGCTCGGCGTCCATGGAGACCAGCCTTGTGTAGTGTCCGCTGGAGTGTCTGCCTTGAGATGTTGGTACCAGAATTGCTCAGATTCATCAGGATGGCCTTTGTGGTGATCCTTGGATTCTTCTTGGCCTCTCGCACTACCATTCTTGCCAGCACAGGGGTCACTTTCGGCTTCCTACCACTGTCTTGTGAGCAGCCACAATGCGCAACCGGAGGTCCTCACTAAACTCTTTGGTTTTAGCCATGACTTGCAATTGACTATTAGCCTAACTGACTAGAGAACTACTGCTTCAGCTGTTGCTGATGCTCGAGAACATGGTGGAAATTACCGAGACCATTTGGAATGGTACAGAAGTTTGCATTTTCTCAAAAATTTGTGAACATTTCAAGGGGTATGAATAATTTTGGACATGGCATTTTTCATAAAAATGTAAAAAAAAACATAGAAATAGTTAAAATTCATCATTAACATCTCTAACACAATGTTTTACCGTCTTTTGTCACATGTTTATGTCATTTCCAGCCAGATGAAACCTATTGATCAAATAAAAATTCACTATAAATCAAAATTTGGCATGGGTATGAATAATTTTGGGCTTAACTGTATATATAATGTGCTGGATGTACTTCTGCTCTAATAAAGGCAAAAAGCCACATACATTTTATAAATATTGACCGAGGCGGCGGGTGTGCCACTCATAATCTTTTCAGTTATTGCTATTAAACCCAGAACGAGACCCAAAGAGTGGCTTGAGCTCACGCATATTAGAACGTCCACTGGCGCTCTCTGTGTGGCGTTTCCTCTGTGGAATACCTGCTCCATGTCCTTTCTGCTACGAGACGTGACGCTTCTCGTCCTGTGAGCGATACCCTTAAGCCTCTAACAGCCTCGTGACATTGAATTATGTGGAAGCCTCTCTGCTGGGAATCAAACTCACGTCTCCTGACAGAGTCTGCAGTCTAACTCCCTGCGGTGCACTTTCACCCACATGACCAAAAGTGGTGAACGCTGTTGTCACGGGGCTAAAAAAGAGAAAAGAATATTGTTCATGACTCCACGGTCGCTACTGGCTCGGCCATTACAACACCGACCAAGCTAGGGTCGTAAAGTCTTGCTATAATTTTGCCAAAACAACCCAAACAACCCGCCATGAACCAACAAATCATTGAGCACATATCGTGATTTCCTCTGTTTGGGTCGGACTTTATCCTCACCAGAAACGATCTACACAGTCTGAATGGAAGAAGCAGAGACTGGAGATTTTCGGTGAACCTTTGCAAGTTTTTGTTCCGCACCAAAGTTCCACATGGCCTGTTCACACCTGTCGAAATGATCCGAACTTCTGAGCAAAAAGTTTACAAAGTCCGCACTAAACAATGTAGGTGTGAAAGCCACCTTAGTGTGTGGGAGGTTGGAGAAATTACCCAGAAATAGATTTTATGCAAAAAAAAACTCCAGTGCAGCTTGAAGTGACCCACTGTCCTTTAAAAACATTAAATACTCTGTTTCCAATTTTGTGACATCAATCAGTTTGTGAAAGTTGGTGTAACTTCATTCAAACAGTGTACCACTTTGGAAGGTTTCATTCTGTGTTGTTGGTTTGTCCAGTTGACTCCAGACAGTAAAACCGAGGTGAAGGGTGGACGGAGGGATCTCATCCTGCAGGACGACACTGATTCCATCAGGATCCGCCTCTGGGGCGATCAGGCCAATCAGTGCACAGCAGCGGCTGGAGACTCTGTCAGGGTGACCAACGTCAAGACCAGTCGCAACAAGGAACCTGTATCACTGAATTCAACTGGACAGACCAGAGTTAACAAGGTAGCTATGTCACAGTTATGTTGATGCTGCCATAGTGACTCCCAAACGAACGTTCACAGTTACTGAGACAAAGTGCCTACCATCTCTATTTTATTAAATAAGGCACTTTACTTACGAAGTGCCAATCAAACTGTCAGTCACATGTTGAGCTGTCGGTTGTAATCATAATCATGTCAGGATGGAGGGAAACTTTGTTTTCCTGCTGATAAAGAGAGAGTTGACATAGCAGCAACAGTTTCTAAGGTAATGTTATTACGTCTTACCTGCCTGGTAATGAAGAACTTTCTCTCTTGAAGAAAGACTTCTGGATAGTTCACCTGAAGAGACATATCGAAATGCATCGGTACTTCTGTAGCTTTAAGGGTTTCAGTGGTGTCGGCCATGTTTAGGGTTGGGTTCCGTGTTCCAAGTTAGCAAAACACAGGGATTCGTAAATCCCCACTTTGAACGAATCCTCTTATTGAATCCCCCCTGATGATGTCATACGCTTGTGTCCCCAGGCCCCACTTCCCACTGTGTTTGTCAACATGGTCGATCGTCACGCGTGTTCAAAAGCATGAGCACACTTCTCGAAATGAAATGAGAATACGACAAAATGCAATATTTGTGTCACGGGTCTGTCTACTACAGGAGGAGCACAAGTGTGAATTAAAAGCTCTTAACGCAGCGTCACATAAAGGTTAACGAGTGCTGTGTTTATGAAATTTTCTTTGTCCCTTTTCAACATGTAAAAAGATTTGATGAGAGATTCCAAAGCATTCGGATTTGATAAGCAGATTCAATACTGCATTTGGATTCAGTAAAATGCTTTTGAACCCCGACCATAGCTGTTGAAGGCAGAGAGGAAGAGTCACTTCCTCCAAGGACTTCAGTCTTTCCTTCTGTTCCAGTCAGCTGAGACGTGTGTTTGTTGTTCAGTCTGTGGGAATAATGGAGAGTCAATATGGCGGCATCAACAAAACACTTATATTACTGACAGTCATGGATAATACTGCACCCTCTTTCCTATCTGGTTCATAAGCTGTCAGCAATTCAGTCACTTTCACCAGGTGATTTTAAACGTCTTAAAATGTGATTATGAACTGAACTGATCTGTCTGCAGGTTGAGGCCGCTGCTGTCCAGACTGAGACAGTTGAGATCATAGGAATCTTTAAGGCCAGCAAGATGGAGACCTGGCTGGAGGCGGAGCATGACCAGGAGGTGAAGACGCTCGTTGTGGAGTCCGAACTTCTGGCGAAGACATTCGGCATCAAGCTGGGGGGCAATTTTAAGGAAAGACTCCTTGATAAAATGCCTCTTTCTGCAGAGGCAGAAATACAAGGGAACACGATTAGAAAGATTACAAAGATGTAAAAAACCTCCCATCCTTTTTCTCTGGCTGTAATTTCTTTACCTAACGTCTCTATCAGGCATAATCATTCTAGGATCAGAGAAATATGTTTTATATTTGGACAAGGTGCTGTGACCTCTGACCTCCTTACTTTTGGTTTCTAATGTTGGTGATCTAGGAATTCAAGCTTATTCTTCTGTTGACCTCTTTTTTTTTTATCTCATTTAAAAAATATTAATTGTAATTGCATGCATTTATATTCAAGTGTTTTTGTTTGTTTTGCATATTGACTTAATTGAGCAGAGAAAGGTGACATCAGCTTTTACAGATTAGCATGTCCTGCTGATTTAAATGTTTTTTAACAGGACACATCAGCTGAAATGTTGTATTTGGTGGACAGTTTAATTCAAAGCACCTCACACTACCATGAGTGTGTGTGTTCAGTACTGGGGAGGGGGGGGGGGGGGGGGCAGTGGGAATCAAACCCACAACCTAGTGCCTCGCCCCACCTGCTGAACTACAATCACCACCAAATGAAATGCTTTCAGTTCTTAATTTTAGTAATTTTGTCGTACTGACAGATTGATCGTTCAGATTGTTTTCTACTGTCAAGTTATTTTCTACTTTTTTCTCTGTAACTTTTCTTTGCACAATCTGCACTCTGATTAATAAAACCGTTTGCCTGTTCAAATCATCACAGTGACATTCTCATATTTACACCCACTGCCTATTTCACTGCAGATAAATCCACAATAAAATGTTCTGAAAACTACATCCCACTTACTAAATTTGATCAAACAAGATGAAAATAATCAGATTTATTTCACTGTCTTTTTTATTTGTCCTACTCTTATCATGCATATTGATGATGATATGGTCCTGTCTCCTGCCTGAGAGTTTTACAGAGTAAAGAGCTGCTGATTCAGCACAGAAAAGTCAAAGGGATTTTATTACACACAGATGGGTAGAGAATGGAAAAAGCATTTTCACAGTGAAGCTGCAACATGAAACTCAGCTCGGTCCAAGAGTCTGTGTGTGTGTGTGTGTGTGTGTTGATTTATAAATTGGTATTATATATCACAAAGCTCTTGTTGAGCTCTATCTGCTGGTCAAAAGAACAATCGTAGACAAAGTTAAAATAAAGGGGAAAATCCAAAAGACTTGTATGAAAAAATAAATTAAGATTCGATTTGGTACAAAAAGGGTATAACTCCACTGAATAGATTTTTATACGAATATCAATTCCATGAACCTTAAAAAAACCTTATGACCAAAAAAAAAAAAAAAGTCATAACATCAAAAAGAGTGGTTGTTTGTTTTTGGTGCAGGAAGGACAGGACTGCACTCAATGGCTTCTTTATAGATGTTAGAAAGGGATGTTCAGTCACCAGTGGTGGAAGAAGTACTCTGATCCTTTACTTCAGTAAAAGTACCAATACAGCAATGTAAAAATACTCCATTACAAGTAAAAGTCCTGCATGAAAAATCCTACTTAAGTAAAAGTACATAAGTATTAGCAGCAAAATGTAGTTAAAGTATTAAAGTAAAAGTAGTGGTTTGGTCCCTCTGACTGATATTTTATTATATATGACATCATTAGATTATTAATACTGAAGCATCAGTGTGTAAGCAGCATGTTACTGTTGTAGCTGCTGGAGGCGGAGCTAGTTTGAACTACTTTATATACAGTTAGCTAGTTTAGTCCAGTGGTTCCCAACCTAGGGGTCGGGCCCCTCCAAAGGGTCACCGGATAAATCTGAGGGGTCGTGAGATGATTAATGGGAGAGGAAAGAAGAAAAAAACAAAGTTCTGATACACAAATCTGTTTTCAGTTTTTGGACTTTTTCTCTAATCTTTGATTTTTGCTGAAATATTGGATCATTTGAACATTTATTGAAATGAAACCATGTGAGGTTTAGAGGGAAAAATCACTATTTGGTGGAGCTGTTAACAACTCATAGACATCTGAAATGTGACCCGACTACACACTGCTTTCTGTAAGACGTCAAAAGCCAAAAAGGTTGGAAACCACTGGTTTCATCTTTAACAATGTGTTGTATTTTAAAAGCTTGTTATATTATCCATTGTGTCAAATCTCCATCTGAAAAGTAACTAAAGCTGTCAAATAAATGTAGTGGAGTAGAAAGTACAATATTTCCCTCTGAAATGTAGTGGAGTGGAAGAATAAAGTAGCATCAAATGGAAATACTCAAGTAAAGTACAAGTACCTCAAAATTGTACTTAAGTACAGTACTTGAGTAAATGTACTTAGTTACTTTCCACCTCTGACTGTCACCACCATGGTACAACGGTCAGGTTGTAAGAAAGACGTCCCACAGTCCAGTCCAGATAGATGCATCAAAGTTTATTCATGGTTTATGTAGTATACATGTCTGTGTGTGTGTATGTTTGTGTGGTTCTGCAAGACAATCAAGGAAAAACAGAAAGAATACAATAATCAATACACAGAATAATCACCTCAATCAAGTTCAATTCAAATATTCATATGTGCACATTACTGCACGTACCTGAGGAATTATTGAATGTAGTTACAGTTAAAACTGTAACTCATCTACAAAAGATACTATTTTGACTATAATAATCTAGAATAACAGCTACAATACTGCATATAACACTACAGATAACTGCCAATAATAACTACAGCTGGTATATCCAAACACCAGTTACTGCATCAGGCAGGAATCAGGTATATATTAACAAATGTACATGAACTCAGAATATTTTACCATTAACAATTCATAATAATTCAAAGGTAAATCATCACTTACATTTGTCATTTATGCAGAATCTTAAAGGCAGCTGGTAACTCGGACGTTGTGGGAACACAACTCTCAGACAAAGGAAACAAACTGAGTGCATCAGTCCTAATTATCCACAGCTTGGTAATGAGGTGAAGTGGCAGGTGAAAGTTCAAGTGGGAGGGTGTACAGGATCATGGGAAACTGAGTTCTATAGGGGAAGCAACTCTTATCTACGATAGAAGATCAATTTTCTGAATCTTAACCTCTGTAAAACTTCAAATTGTTCCTGGGTTAAGGTTTGTTTTCAAAATTAGGAAAAACCTTTGATATCTGAATCTGTCTTCAAGTCTGATCCAGTATCAGAATCAGCTTGTTACGCAAGCGTTGCAACTACGGCAGCTGAGAAGGACATTCTTTTTTTTTTTTTAAATCCGTGTTTAATGCTACAAAACACGCTCCATGTTCCAGTCTCTGCTCTCTCCATCCAGACCAGCAGAAACATCCCAGTGGACTGAAGGGGTTTGTGGAAACTGCTTCCTCATTATAGAGATCCAACATTTGCCTCATTTGCATTTCAGGATGACAAGGCAAACATTTCAGGTGAAGGATAATCCACTTCTTACCTTTGAGACTGCGTTAGGATCTATATGAGCTAATTATTTTGTCATGAGTATTAGGCCTATCATTATTGCTGATCACTGTTGTTGTGATATGATATTGTAATATTTACCATTATATATTTAGAGGAGTAGAGTGGAGTAGAAAAGTTTATTAAAGTGTCACTCCACATGGTTCATACAGCAAAAGATATAAACATGTCTTCTAGTTAGTTCAGTTGTTGCAGACACCAAGCTGCAGCAGACACATTAGTAAAGGACTTTTGTCAGATCCATTGTGCGCACTGCCTTTTTAATGCGGCGGGGTTTATATACACGTGGCTGCTGATTGGCTAACACCTCTGACACACCCACCAAACGAGAGACAACGAACCTCAAAGCCCGTTTCACACCGTTTAGAGGAAACATGACGTTCAACTCAGAAACCGCAGCAAAATGGTGCACACCGTATTTAGATTGAACGTGCCCCAGATCACAAGAAACAAATTAATTTTTTTCATTTAACCTTTATTTAACCAGGAAGTCCCATTGAGATTAATAACCTCTTTTTCAAGGGAGACCTGGCCAGATAAAAACAAGAAGTTTCAGACAGATGACAATAAGAACAGAAGCACAGACTTACAAAACATTTTAAAAAGAAAGATCCTCCACACAGTTGAGAAAGTTGTTAATTAAAAACAGAGACATTCCAACCAATCAGCCTCCAATTCTTTCATTTTGGATTTAGGGAGATTAACTGGTTAATTTTCAAGTCGTCAGGAGCAGCTTCCAGCAGAAGGTGCAGAAAACATAAATGCTTTTTTTCCCAAGCTCTGTGCGCACATCTGGGACAAAAGCATAAAAACATCTTGAGAGCACAAAGAGTATCGACTGGTGCTTTTCCTCCAAATATTAACACAGAGATATGAAGGGAGCGTGCCAAGAATTGCTTGAGCCTTGGTGACACTGGTGCAGAGACTCACTGACAACCTCCTGACAACCTACTGACAACCTCCTGAAAACCTCCTGACACTAGGCTTCCCACCGAGCTGCAATACACTTTAAAGTTTGGAGATTTGACAAAAATAAGCCAAACCCTTTGAAAATGAATCGGTGAACTTTTGTTGACATAACACAGACATATTCATCCGTCTGCCTCGGCTCTCTGGACCGAGCGTCAAAACCTGCACTGTCAGAAAAGAAGGTCCAGAGAAAAGGAAAAGGTCCAGAGTCTGATCTCTGTCCTGACAGCTGGATGCAGGTCTCAGCTGATCTCACAGCAGTTTGAGATGATTTCAGGAGGATTTCTTGATCTGACATCAGGAGGAAAAACCAGAAACATTGATGATTTCAAATTCTGAGCGATGTCACGTCTCACTGCAAGACAAAACCATTTGAAGGCCTTCAGTTTCACCAAACAAGACCTTGAAAGTCATTGCAAAGTCCTTGAATTTGTCTGTGTGTGTGTGTGTGTGTGTTTGTGTGTATGTGTGTGTGTGAACGCTGTGACAGCAGACACACACACACATCACTGTGGATCTGCATCCAGAAGAGCTGAGAGTCATGTGACCTGAAGACAGCTGGAGATAGATTATCATCTGAATAATAATTAAAAATCAAGTTGCCTGTGAAATGCTTCTGGCCTGATCAGCTTGGAGGAAGAAAAGTAAAGTTTGGAAAGACTGGAGAACAGATGGAGAACAGGCTTCTCTGTCTGTTCCACTGGGGGGCGCCAGAGGCTCCACAGAGACCAGGAGACATGAAGAAGAAACAACTGCAGTTGGTCCAGAGATCCATGAATTAATTAATTCATGCAAAAATGAATAAGTGAATGAATGAATATAATTAATATAATGAATAATGAATGTTTTCTCTCAAATGCATTTACAGGCTTTACGTTTTAAAAAGTCCTGTCCATTCTAGAACTTTATCACTTTTTGAACCTTTATTTATACAGCAAAGGTTTTCTGAGCATGCCCACTGGTTTCCATCACCTTCCAGCTTCACCTTCATACAGTTCACAGAGTCACACTGGGAGGCTCCCAGTACAACCAGTCTGCTGCTGCTTCACGCTCAAGCTCAACACTTTATTGCCATGTCAACTAGGGCTGGGCAATATATCGATATTATATCGATATCATGATATGAGACTAGATATCGTCTTAGATTTTGGATATCGTAATATGGTGATTGTAGAGTTACCGCTTGTACCACTACTTAAAAGGGATGCTAGTGTGGCTGACTGGCACTGGAAAAACTTCAAAAAAAGATGTCAATATGCTGAAGAAGGGAATCATGAGGCAGAGGTATAATGCAAACGAGGTTGTGGTTTTATTAACCAAAAAGGATAAGCCAAAAATCAGGAAACAAAAAGACGCAGCTCCGGGATGCTACAAATATCAACTCAAATCAAACACTTCCACAGCCTCACAGCAAGCTGTTACTCTCTCTCTACCAAGGTCAGAATGACCAGCTTATATACCCTCCCCAGCCCCACCTTGATTGGACTGAACTATTATCATAGGTAAACATAGGGTAGGCTATACAAGAGGAGGTTATCATAAATGTTCTTAAAATGTAAATGAAACATACATTTTCAAACATTATATAGGATGACTATCTAAATAAAACAATAAACAGTCACCATTCTATGTGGGCAATTTAACTTCCACATTACGCTTTAGCCAGGGAAAGTCCCTCCCCCATTGACTTGGTATGGGCCAGGCCACACCTTAAATACAGGGATGCAGACACACGCTCTCCCTTTTACTCTAACCAGCCCAAGGAACAGGTAAGACTCTGCACAGGTAAGGGGACATATTACATTAGAATGCAGTAATTTGGGGGAAAATAGGGTCAGGTGAAAAGGTAGGGGAGAAGCCTTTTCACATTTCCCCCTCCCCTGAAAGCTCGCCCTCTGGATGGCGAGACAGGAAGTCAGCCACAGTGTTCATTTTTCCGGCTCGATACCGGACCTGGAACCGGAACGGCTGCATCTCCTGCACCCATCTGGATATTCGGTTGTTGGAGTCTCCCATCTTGTGGAGCCATTGCAGACCCCGGTGGTCTGTTTCCAGGACGAAGTCTCTGCCCAGTAGGTAGTACTTGAAAGTCTCCAAGGCCCACCTCACCGCCAAGCATTCCAACTCGACGGCAGAATAGCGGGTCTCCCGTGGCCATAACTTCCGACTGACATACGCCATTGGTTTCTGGTCATCCTCTTCACCCTGAAGCAAGACAGCCCCCAGGCCCACTCCTGAGGCATCTGTCTGCACGGTAAAAGGTTTGTCAAAGTCTGGGCTCTGCACCACTGGATCATTACAGAGAGCCCTTTTCAAGTCAAGGAATGCCTTTTCATGCTCTTCATTCCATGGCAACTTGTTGGGCGCTGATTTCCGGGTCAGATCAGTCAATGGGGCAGCATGTGTGGCAAAATGGGGGACGAATCTTCGGTACCACCCAGCAAGACCAAGGAAGGACTTGAGCTTTGACTTAGTGAGGGGACGAGGACAGTCCCTCACTGCCTGTACTTTGTTCTGTTGGGGCCGTATCACTCCACGGCCCAGTAGATAGCCCAAATACCTTGCCTCCTGCTTAGCCAGGGAACACTTCTTGGGCTGGACAGTCAGACCTGCCTGGTGAAGGCGCTGTAGAACTTCTCCAAGATGCTGCAGGTGATCTTTCCAAGTGAGACTGTAGATGACGATATCATCTAGGTACGCCGCTGAAAAGGCCTCCATGCCTTCTAGGACCTGATCCATAAGTCTTTGGAAAGTGGCTGGTGCGCCCTGCAGACCAAAAGGCATGACTGTAAACTGGAACAGGCCTTGAGGAGTTCAAAAGGCGGTGCACTGCTTGGCTTCGGGAGCTAGGGGTACCTGCCAATACCCTTTACATAAGTCAAGAGTGCTGATGTACTGGGCCTTGCCAACCCGTTCAATAAGGTCGTCGAGTCTGGGAGTGGGATAGGCATCGAACCTTGACTGGGAGTTAACCTTCCGGAAGTCTATGCAAAATCTGATGCTGCCATCCTTAAGTACAAGGACTACCGGATTACTCCACTCACTGTGTGACCTTTCGATGATTCCCAGAGACTTCATGAGCTCCAGCTCCTCTTTCAGAGCAGGAAGCAGCCGCTCAGGGATCCTGTACATTCTCTGGCGAACTGGAGTAGGATCTTTGAGTGGGATGTGATGCTCCACTAAGGTGGTATAACCCGGTTTATCTTGACATAAATCTGGAGGAACAATGGCCAGCAACTCTCTCTGCATCTCTGGGGACAAATGGGACAGGTCTAGGTGGATAGGAGTGTTGCCTGCCTTGGTGGGAAAGAACTGGTCAGTTTGGTCTTCTTCCGTCTTGACTGATCTCACCAAGAGCTGTTGACTGGCTAGGTCAGCTGTGGACTGCCATTCTTTAAGCAAGTTCACATGGAAAGTCTGTCTTTTCTTTCGGTGCTGAGGTGTGTCGATCTCATAAGTGGCAGGCCCCATCTTTCTTAGGACTTTAAAGGGCCCCTGCCATCGGGCTAACAGCTTGCTCTCTGAGGTAGGCAGGAGCAACAGGACCTCTTGTCCTGGCTGGAAGGTTCTGTTCTTGGCTTTCTTGTCAAAACAGTCTTTTTGCCTTTTCTGCGCTTGCTCCATGTTCCCACGTACCAGCTCCGACATCCGCTCCATTTTCTCTCTCATCTGTAGGACATACTGAAGGACAGAGATAGGCTGTGCGGTCTTCGGCTTCTCCCAGGTGTCTCTCAGTACATCAAGGGGTCCCCTCACTTGCCTTCCATATAAGAGTTCAAATGGTGAATATCCGGTTGAAGCTTGGGGCACCTCTCTGTAAGAGAACAGCAAGTATGGCAGCCACGATCCCAGTCTTTTCCATTTTCAGCCACAAACTTCTTCAGCATGCCCTTCAGGGTTTGGTTGTATCGTTCCACCAATCCATCAGTTTGTGGGTGGTAAGGGGTGGTCCTAATACCCTTAATCCCTAGCAAACTATACACCTGACGTAAGGTCTGAGATAGAAAGGCTGTACCCTGGTCGGTGACTATTTCCTGGGGAATCCCTAGCCTGGAGAAGAGCTGTAGGAGGACATTTGCTATGGCCTGGGAAGTGATTCGATGCAAGGGAAAAGCCTCTGGATAACGAGTAGCATAATCACACACCACCAGTATATACCTATAGCCAGACTGGGTTCTCTCTAAGGGCCCTACAATGTCCATGCCAATCCTTGAAAAGGGCACATCAATAATGGGCATAGGCTGCAAAGGGAACTTCTGGACTCTCTTCTGACTGGTCAACTGGCACTCAGGACAGGATTTACAAAATTCTTGAACATCTGTGTACAATCCTGGCCAAAAGAATCTGCTGGCAATGCGATCTAACGTTTTAACACTACCAAGGTGACCTGCCCAGGGAATGCTGTGGCCCAGGGTTAAGACTTTCCCTCTTAGGCTCTGTGGAACTACCAGCTGCTCAGCTGCACCCCCTTCTGGCTGATGATATAGCAGTCCATCCTGTACAACGTAACTTTCCCCAGTTAAGGAGGGAGCTACCCCTGTCTTCGCTCCCTCTACCTCAGTGACCTTGCTGAAGGAGGTTTGCAGAGTTGAATCCTCACTCTGTAACTTGCTCAAGTCTCCTGGCACCTCCCACCAAGTGTCCTCGTCTGACTTCCCTGGCTCTGGTGACTGAGACTGCTCCTTTCTGGCTGTGCCCTTTAATTTCTCCCTCCTTCTTTGTTGCTTGCTCTTTTTAACCTTGCCATTACCCTCGCATGTAAGCTCAGTCTGGCTGAAGGGCAGGTGCTGTAGCCACTGGTAGTGAGGGGAGACACTAGGGGTCTGACTGACCTTATCTCTATCCTGCGACCGTGTAACAACCATATTAACTGGCTTACTGGCCTGCAACAACTCCGGAAGTACGGGTACATCCTGGCCCAACAGTACTGGATGAGTTAAGCCTGGCACCACTCCAACTTCCAAAAAGTAGGTCTGGCCCTCCACCTCTAGATACACATGGGCTGTGGGATAAGGCCGTTTGTCCCCGTGGACACACCAAACATCTACAACCCCATTCCCAAACTGATTTGGATTCTCAACGAGGTAGGGCATGACTAAGGTTTGGGTGCTGGCAGAGTCTAGCAGAGCTGTGACAGGGGTACCATTCACTGAAATGGTGGTGGTTTGCATCTTACCCCTAACTTCCTGATCTCCCACCCTGTGTCTAATGGGTCTTGGTACACAACACATGGTATTAGCTCCTTTAGCTTTAAAAGCTGGACATTCTGGCTTTATGTGACCTTCCTTTCCACAAAAATAACACACCGGTGGGGCTTTCTCTGTTCTTTCTGCTGGCCTCTCAGGGGGCCTAGATATAAATGTCCTCACACCTGAACTTCTACCCCTCTCACTAGAACTTGGACCACCTCCCCCACCAAACCCAACTGATTTACCCTTCATCATGGAGGGCCGGTGGCTCTTGTCATATCGGAAGGTCTTTGGTCCCCTCCGAGCTGAGATGAAGGCCTCCACCAACTCTGCTGCCTGATGGCCTGTCTGAGGGTTGTGTTCCTTCACCCACACTGCTCACTTCAGGAGACAGAGTTCGGAGGTACTGCTCCAAGATCAGTACTTCTCCCACTTCTTCCACTGTCTTCTCTGCTGGTCTCAGCCACTTTCGGTAGAGGTCTTTAAGACGGTTGTAAAGCTTGCGGGGGGTCTCTCCTGGGCGGAGGTCTGGCTCCCGGAACCTTTGACGATAGACTTCTTCATTTATTTCATATTTAGCTAAAATAGGTTCTTTAACCTGTTCATAGTCCATTGACTCATCTATGTCCATTGCTACATAGGCACTCCTTGCCTTACCGGTCAGATAAGGTACTAGATGCACTGCCCATTCCGCTTTGGGCCACCTATAAGCTGTGGCCAGTCACTCGAATGTTGTCAGATATTGTTCAATATCGTCTCCCTCTTCTAACTTAGGAATAGTGGCTCTGGCCCAGGTTCCAGCTCCAGCATACAGGTTCGGGCCAGGGGGTGGGGACGCTGCCTCCGGGTGAGCCATTGGTCCTGGACCCCTCTCCTCGCTGCCGCCTGGCTCCAACCTGCCCCTGCCGGTGTCCCGTCGGTCTGCCTCCATATCATCCCTGACCTGGTTCAGCTGCACTTGGACACTCCTCCATCGTTGTTCCTGCTTGTAAGCCTCCCTCTCCTGGATCTGCATCTGCTTCGTAATCAATGCATACAGTTGATCATATCCTCCATTGTCTAGACCCCTTGGGATCCCTCCGGCTGTTCCTCCTGTTGCCTGGTCTCCGATGTCACCCTGGTTACTCGGAGCACCGGGGTCATAGTGGAAGGCTCTCTCCCGGTCACTCTGCATGGCCCTCTGCACACTCCTGGTGTTGTAGCGCCCCTGCTTCTTCTTCTTTCTCTCCAGTGTCAATGACGCAAAAACATCCCACCACTGCCACCACTTGTAGAGTTACCGCTTGTACCACTACTTAAAAGGGATGCTAGTGTGGCTGACTGGCACTGGAAAAACTTCAAAAAAAGATGTCGATATGCTGAAGAAGGGAGTCATGAGGCAGAGGTATAATGCAAACGAGGTTGTGGTTTTATTAACCAAAAAGGATAAGCCAAAAATCAGGAAACAAAAAGACGCAGCCCCGGGATGCTACAAATATCAACTCAAATCAAACACTTCCACAGCCTCACAGCAAGCTGTTACTCTCTCTCTACCAAGGTCAGAATGACCAGCTTATATACCCTCCCCAGCCCAACCTTGATTGGACTGAACTATTATCATAGGTAAACATAGGGTAGGCTATACAAGAGGAGGTTATCATAAATGTTCTTAAAATGTAAATGAAACATACATTTTCAAACATTATATAGGATGACTATCTAAATAAAACAATAAACAGTCACCATTCTATGTGGGCAATTTGACTTCCACATTACGCTTTAGCCAGGGAAAGTCCCTCCCCCATTGACTTGGTATGGCCCAGGCCACACCTTAAATACAGGGATGCAGACACACGCTCTCCCTTTTACTCTAACCAGCCCAAGGAACAGGTAAGACTCTGCACAGGTAAGGGGACATATTACATTAGAATGCAGTAATTTGGGGGAAAATAGGGTCAGGTGAAAAGGTAGGGGAGAAGCCTTTTCACAGTGATATGGCATAAGTGTCTTTTCCTGGTTTTAAAGGCTGCATTACAGTAAAGTGATGTCATTTTCTGAACTTGCCAGACTGTTCTAGCTGTTCTATTATTTGCCTTTACCCACTTAGTCATTATATCCACATTACTGATGATTATTTATCAAAAATCTCATTGTGTAAATATTTTGTGAAAGCACCAATAGTCATCCCTACAATACTGTCGCAATATCGATATCAAGGTATTAGGTCAAAAATATTGTGATATTTGATTTTGTCCATATCGCCCAGCCCTAATGTCAACAAAAGTTGATAAGAATTTGTGTTGGTGCAGCTCAAATACAGGAAAATAACAGCATCCATAGGCTGTATTGCACAAAACGACAAATAAGCCAGTTACATGAAAACATTATTAATTCATTTTGAATATCATAGTTCTTTTTTGCGTTGTCCTTCTGCTTTGGCGTCCTACCTGTTGCTGCTGCTCTGCTGACAGTTTCATTTTCATAATCTGTTGAAAACATCCAGCTTTAGCTTTTCCAGACAGCTCATCAGACTGAAAAGCTTCAGAGAGAAAGACAGAAAGCTGCAGCTCACACAGCACGAAGTGGAACCAACCTGAACCGAGCTACAGCAGTTAGCTAGCTAGCTAAACGTTAGCTAACCTTTAGTCTTTCCCCTCTGGTCGTTACACAGAAAGTCTTCAGAGAAACACCTGTCTGCTTTTCACTTTCCTTTGTCCATAAACTGTGTGATGCTAGCTGTTGTTTCATGTTTCAAACAGTTAGCTGCTGTCGCTCCATCACGAGCTGTAGTGCAGACTGTTAGCGCGGGTTGGACTAAACCACTTGGGTTGGACTAAACCACTTGGGTTGAAAGGGGGTGCAGCAATCCAAATGCTACTATGCTATCTAAATGCAGACACAGCAGATATTTTACTTAGTTTTTAATTTAATATTAGATTTAAAAGATTGAGAGATTGAAGATTAAATATTAGATTTTTTTTCAGAATTTTGACTTTTAAAAGGAGTGAAAAGTGGAAATTAGGAGGGGCAAATCGTCACTTTGCCCCTCCTAATTTCCAAGTGGAGCTCAGCTCGGGGCGTCTTAACTTCCTGCTGTGGACGCAATATGCAAATCAACATGAATCCAGCCAAAGTACCACACAACTAGTAAAAAAAAAGTAATAAGAAGGATCAATCCTAAAATAATAATAATAATAATAATAATAATAATAATACAATAAATACAATAGTACTCCATAAAACAGGTAAATATAAAAAAGTTTCCTGATAATCAATCAAACTTTATTTATATAGCACCTTTCAAACAAATCAAATGCAATTCAAAGTGCTTTACAAGTGATCGACAAAACATAGGATGTTAAAAATGGATTTGCACACCAGAACAACCAAAACCCCCCAAAAGATTTAATTGAATAAGACAACAATAAAAGATGGGTAGTTAAGATAATAAAAGATAAACAATAAAAGATAATACAAGCAATGAAAATAACAATAAAAATAAAATTATGAAATACTACACAAAATAAATTGATTATAAAAGAGTAAAAACAAAAAGAGCTTGGGCACTAATAAAGTTCTTTATGTATTTAGATGCAGATGCAGTTCAGTGCCTGAAGGAACGAAAGCAGTCAGGAATTCAACCAGCAACCTGCAACTTACACAAACTATTATATTATTATTAGCCTATTATTATAATTGGTACTTCTAGTAGAGGTAGCAGTAGGCCTAATAGTAGCAGTAGCAGTAGAGGTGGCAGTAGTATTAGTATTAGTAATAATTATAATAATAATAATAATAATAATAATAATAATAATAATAATAAATAATAATAAACTTTATTTATATAGCACTTTTCAAAAGCGAATTACAAAGTGCTTTACAGCAATAAAGACCAGGGGCCATAGGACCAGGAGGCCCGACCTGAGGACCAGGAGGCCCTACCTGAGGACCAGGAGGCCCGACCTGAGGACCAGGAGGCCTGACCTGAGGACCAGGAGGACCAGGAGGACCAGGAGGCCTGACCTGAGGACCAGGAGGACCAGGAGGCCCTACCTGAGGACCAGGAGGCCCTACCTGAGGACCAGGAGGACCAGGAGGCCCTACCTGAGGACCAGGAGGCCCTACTTGAGGACCAGGAGGACCAGGAGGCCCTACCTGAGGACCAGGAGGCCCGACCTGAGGACCTCAGGCTCCTGAGGGACTCAAAGGTCTAAACTGACCATGCAGAGCTTTAAAAGTTATCAGTAAAATCTTCAAATCAATTCTAAAAGCAACAGCAACCAGTGGAGAGGCAAAAACAGGAGTCATGTGATGTGGTCTCCTCTCTTTTCATTGGTTAAAAGCCTTACAGCTGCGTTTTGTACCAACTGGAGGCAGGAGATGGCTTTCTTACCAAGCCCAGAGCAGAGAGAACAGCAGTAATATAACCTGAGGAAATAAAAACATGGAGCAACTTTTCAAAATCTTTACAGTATAGTAGTAGTAGTAGCAGTAGTATTTACTATGTGTACTTTGGAAGTGTTGGAACAGACAGAGATCTGTACATCTGATGAAGTGAATAATGATTCCTCCTCATGGTGGAAACAGACTTCCTTCTTTCTACTTACTACATTCTACTACATTCTGCTTTCATAAAAAAGAGCCTGTTTTTTAAATTTTTTTTTTTTTTTTTTTTTTTCGTGTTTGTTTTATTAATTAAAATAAAATCTAGCGGGAAGTGACTTCTAAAAACACCAGCACCAGGAACAGTGGAGCTGCTCTGTCCGGTAATGGAACTCGGTACTGTCTCCTCCGGTCAGGTGACTGATGACGAAAGGAAAGTGAAACTGTCAGAAGATAAAAACCAAATCACAACGGCTCTTGGCGGCAAATTTGAATCGACGGAGGATCTTCGCGCATGAAAGCAGCCTGCAGTGAGTCACTGTTTTATTTTACCAATATGATATGACTGTGAATCTGCTCTACTTTTATATTTTTGACTTACAGCTACATTGAGAAATGATCTGTACATCTGTAGTCTTGTCTGGGACTTGCTGTGTTGATTCTGTATCCGGTCTCTTCAGGATCCTTCAGCAACATGAGCGACTGTATTTTCAGTCTGGTTTCACTCAGTAGAAAATAGAACAGAAAGAGAGAGATGAGTGTTGAACAGGTTTCTGTCAGCAGTAGAGACAGTAGAAACCAGTAGAAACAGTAGAACCCCCCCCCGCGCGCCGTGCCTGGGGCGTCCGCCACCCCGCCTGGTCCGCCTACACCCCCCGCCTCCCCCCCGCGCCCTGCCTGGGGCGTCCGCCATACCCCGCCCCCCCCCCCGCCTCCCTCTCCAGTTCCCGGTCGCAGCGCGCGCCTCACCCGCTGCAGCACTTTTCCTGCCTTCCCTCCACAGTTTGGATGTTGAATTGTTTGTTGAGTTAAACTAAAAGTAAGATCATTATTTTTTCCCCAATTTTAACCGCAATTTTCCTATTCTTCTTTTATTTTTGAATCGAATTTGGTTTGTACCTTTGTTAGCAATCTAGACTCCTCCTTTCCAACTGTTTATGGTTCATTATGCCATTATGCTCCTTTTATGTAATCAGTTTTGATCTCGGTCTTTTTCTATTTCACACAACACTATGATTTATTTGGAATAGAGTAATAATGGCTTATATTGCTATAGGCAACGATAATCACCTGTTTTTCTAATTTCATCAATTTCAAAGTTTTCATTGTTTTTCTTCAGCCTACTGACATTTTCCCTGTTTTATTTTATTTATAGAATGTGCTCATGTGCTGCTGTGTCTGTCCAGCAGTGAAAGGTGATATTTCTACTAAAGCCCCTAAAGGTGATGCGCACAGGATAAAAAAATATCAGCTTTAGGGGCTCCGGAGGAACCAGTTAGCCAGGCGAACAAAAACTTTACCGTAACATTCCTCTGCTCTGCCAGTCTTTCCTCTGTGTTATAGACAGAAGATCATGACCCGCCATGCCCAAACTATTTATAAAAGGAAGGCGCGCCTCCGCCTTTTCTCATCCGTCCAGACCGCGGGTATGGACGGATACAGTATATATGTATCAAGGCTAAAGACCCACCCAGCTCTTTAGCAAACACCTTCTCACCTGATGGACTGTGTAAAAAAAATAAATAAAAAACTCTTTATCTGCCTCGTGGCTCCTCTGTCCTGTTGGACCAGATCTTTGCTTCATGGCTCTTACTCTCCTTGTTCTCCTGACTGGATCCTTGCTTGTGTTTATTAAAATCTCATGTGTACATCGCTTTGGATAAAAGTGTCTGCCAAATGGGAAATTGTAATTGTTATATACAGTATGTATACATATATATGTATACACAGGTATCTCTCTCTCTCTCTCTCTCTCTCTCTCTCTCTCTCTCTCTCTCTCTCTCTCTCTCTCTCTCTCTCTCTCTCTCTCTCTCTCTCTCTCTCTCTCTCTCTCTCTCTCTCTCTCTCTCTCTCTCTCTCTCTCTCTCTCTCTCTCTCTCTCTCTATCTATCTATCTATCTATCTATCTATCTATCTATCTATCTATCTATATATATAGTATATACAGGCAACACCTGGACTGAATAATAAAACATCCAAAATAGTAGTATCCAAATTAGTCCTCTAATATCTCTATATTGACTCACATGTCAGTCATGACCAGGCTAGAAACCTAACATGACATATTATTTATTCAGTTATCATAATAATTGTTTTGCAGGAATGCACTGGACTTCACTTAATGGATATGAGCACAGATGGAGAAGCAGTCAGCAGGTCCCATTTTAAAGCATTTATCCTCTTTTACTTCAGTCAGAGTAAAGTGTTGAGTGGTTTCATTTCTACAATTGAAAGAAAGTATACGTACAAATTAAATTCAATCACATTATCTTGAAAACAAATTCAATGAACAACTTTTTAGCTGTGCAGCTTTACAATGACAAAGTGAACATGACTTGGAATATCAAATGAAATAAACTATTCACTCAACGCACTCAGGAACAAAGAACAAAGGACAGACAGAATGAACTGATCTCAGGACAGCTGTGCCTGCTTCAGGGAGAGTCCTGTGCTCCCAGTCCAGCAGTCATGTGACCTTCCAACAATAATAATCATCCGTGTAATTTAGTTGAACTTATTTCCTACCTTTTAAAAAGCATTTGAATGTTTTGCATCGTATTGTTTTGCTCGGAAGGGCCAATACTAGCCCAAAAATGGCAGTGAGTTATTTGAAAGGAAGCATATGTTCAAGTTATGGGTTTTTTATATGTGGAATCCCATTTTAAAACTCAGGCAACAGGAGTTTGATCATTTTGAGGTTGATTTGACTTCATTTGTTGAGTTTGTTTGTGAAGTTGAACTCATTAAATGTTGAATTGTGCAATTTAAATGTGAGTTTCATGTCTTGGAGTTCAATTAGTAGTTAGTAGTAGTTTTATTATGGTGGTACGAAGTGTCAGGTGATTGAGTAGTTAGGTGATTAACAGTGGTTGACTGTGGTAAAAACTAGAAAACAAAATGGTTGTGACTGTGAGAATTAAAGAAAGAATAGCTCTAACAGTGGAAAGTAGAAGGGTTTAAATTTATTTTTTTATTCATCCTTTATTTAACCAGGAAGGTCCGATTGAGATACAATATCTCTTCTGTCAGGGAGTCCTGGTCAAGATGGTTTGACTTAAAGGTTTGACTTGTGTGTGGCAGATGGGTTGGAAAATATCCAGACAATAATTCACTACTCTTTCACTCCTTCGTACTTAGTGAATAGAGATAGCCTTTCACTACTTCATCCATAAATATTGACTTCAATCACCCTGATATTGTTATCCAACCTAGGAATATCAATCAATCAAAATCAGGCCTCATGCTACATTCACATCTATGAACAACCAAGCCATTTAAATGGTCATTCATGTACTACTACTGTATCTGTTAATTGTAGATTCAACTTTTTTTTAACAAATAATCTGAGGATTTCAGTGATATAGATGCATGTCATTTGTATTGGATTTTATTTCCCTCACTTGTCATTTATGTATTTTGTTGTTGTTTGCTGAGTTTAGTTTCATCGTTGCCTTCAGTTTTCTGTTTCTCACTTCAACCTTCTCTCTTCTCTTTCTGTGTTTTAGAGATGGAAAGGAAGATTTCAGAGGCAGCCTGGATGAAAGCGCTGACCTCCATCATCGAGGAGCTGGACAAGCGGCAGTACAAGAAGATGCTGAACAGTTTGGACAAAATCCCAAACGGTGTCAAAAAGGGCAACAACTCCAAAGAAGAAATGCCTCAAATAATCATCCAGCACTTCGGAGTGGAGGAGTCCATCTCTGCAATGAAGAAAGTCCTGTATGAGATTCCCAGACGGGACGACGTGGTCCAGGAGCTACTGCGCCCCTTTGTGGACAAACTGAGGAACAAACAGCAGAAACAGAAAGACAAAGGTAAGCCGTTAAGATCTGATGCCATAACAGCAGCACCGACATAAATTTGTACAATGAGCTTGTCCACAAAGTTGAAACCAGGATCTCTGACTGCAGTAACTCAAAAATGATCTGGGCTTCCTGTCCACAGGACATATCAAAAAACCCAAAAAGTGCTCCTGAACTGTCCCATTATCGTCTCTCTAACTGACAGCTGGCAGCAGCAGCTCACATCGGTTCATCAGTCTGCCAGGCAAAACAAGGAGCTGCATCCACTACTAGTTTGATCTCACTTTTAATTGTAGATGTGATTGCTGATATCAAGTCATTTTTAACGGTTCTTGACCGGCCAGAGAACGCACTGTTTTCAGTATGCTCAGCTAATATTCTGTCGTAGCGTGCTGTAAAGTCCACCGCCTCTCTGTAACTTAGTTGCCCTTGTTAGCCGACTCCTGTCTCTCATCACTCCCTCCGAAACATCGCTCTTACGTTCCTAGACAAGCTGTCGCATCAATGAGACCCATCGATTAACGCATCACTGTTTCATCTCCTTCCTTTTTGTAGCCCTATGTAAAGTGTTGAATTGAGCTTTAAGGCTCATTTATGCTCCCTTTACGTACAAAAATAAATACGTCCGTTTCAAACGATGTAACCCGTCTCTGCCCACATACTTCCATGCGTCCTTTACGTTGGCATGGGTGTTAAGCAATACATCCACTAGAAGGGCAGTAGAGAGTCAAAGGTTTCTGTCCACTGTTGCCATGTTTGTTGTGAACAACAAACAACATGTCTTCGTCGTGTCTCGCTGGTCTCGCTTGAACTATTGGCTGGTAGTGGTCCTGCTCTGTTTCATCCGTATCCGTTAAGCTTTCAGAAAACGTGCAGAAATACGGACGAAATGAACGCAGAGTACGGCCAGAAGGCTCCGTCCGTATCCATATACTCATTTAACGTTGAGGATAATTGAGCCTTTAGCGTTCACATCAGAAGACATGGCCAACAGTACAATCTTAGTCGTCAGACTGCCTGTTAGCCAAGAAGCTCTCAGACCTGTGATTTAGCTTTTTTTTTTCCCAAGTATGTTTATTGAGTTTTGTTTTGTTTTTTTTACACACAACAATAATAACAAAAAGCTCAGCACAACATTGGTCTACACAATAAGCATGAATAATAGCGACACTTAGAAATATATATTCCTTAAATAAAAATAGAAGCCAAGATATAATAATAAAAGCTCATATGACAAAGGGGCATCACAATTGCAGTGTTATAAGCAAGGTACAAAAGGGGGGGGGTCCATAATTAGTCAAGGAGAATGCTCGAAAGTGTTGAGGCCACTGTGAAATTGGAAAAATGGAGATATGGAGTCCATATCTTCATGAACTGTCCCTTTGAAGAGTGAAGCAGACAGGTCAAGTATTCAAGAGTAAAACACTCCATGATTATCTTATGCCAGTTCGCTTTAGTGGGAGGTTTGTCATTTATCCATGACATAAAGATATTCTTCCTTGCAGCATATGCAAGGATATCATACAGTCTGCCAGAACTAGCACCAACAATTGCATCTTGACTCGGATGACCCGGGAGCAAAGAGAGAGGATTCAAATGCAAAACCACACCAAATATTTTTTCCATATCTTGCAAAATATCCATCCAATATACTTGGATTTTAGGACAGGACCAGACACAATGAGTGTAGGTCCCTACTGAGATTTTACATTTTAGGCACAAAGATGAAAGCTGGGGGTTCATTTGATGTCTTTTGTTGGGAGAGATTTGCAAACGGTGCAGGATTTTAAACTGCAACAGTCTAGCACGGTTACACACTGATATCTTCTTTGTATGGTCCCATATCACATCCCATTCATCCTCATCAATATCTACACCAAGTTAATTTTGCCATTTCTGTGCGACATCCTGCACATTGAACACCTCAGTCTGGCTTAAGACATAGAAACGGGTTATGGATTTTTTAGTTGGACCTAGGAGAAGTAACTGCTCCACTGCTGATGTTGTAGCATTGACATTGAAAGTAGTTTTTCTGGTTATGAAATCTCGAATCTGGAGGTATCGAAAAAAAAGATGTCTGGGGAGATTGTATTTTTCTTGAAGTTGTTCAAACGACAATAGGGATGCACCCTTAAATAAATCACACATTTTCTTTATCCCCTGGGATGTCCAAGTGTTATACCCACCGTCTACCATACCTGGCAGGAAACCAGGGTTACCTTGAATCGGAATCAGAATACCACGCCTTTAAAGTATTGGAAATTATGGGATTATCGTTACAGAGACTCCTAGCTGATTTCAAATTCTTACAAGACAAAAGGCCCAGCAGAGAGCCAGAGGTCTGTGACCTTTCCAGGTCCAACCAAACAGAAGTAGGATCCTCCCTAACCCATTCTGCTATAAATCTAAGTTGAGATACTAGTTGATACCATCTGATGTTGGGGATATCTAAACCTCCTTTTGAGCTAGACAGCTGTAACTTTGACATTTTTAGCCTAGGCTTTCTTTTGTTCCAAATAAAGTCACTCAGCCAACCATTAAGTAACTTCTGTACCTTGCTTGATATAAGCAAAGGGATCATCTGTAGTGGGTACAGTAATCTTGGCAGGACATTCATTTTAATGAGACTCTGCCAAGCAATGATAAGGGAATGGAGCCCATCTGTGTAGGTCCTTCTTTATAGTATCTAGGAGAGGGTTAAAATTGGCCTTAAACATCTGATGAAACATAGGAGCAGTGGTGGAAGAAGTACTCTGATCCTTTACTTAAGTAAAAGTACCAATACAGCAATGTAAAAATACTCCATTACAAGTAAAAGTCCTGCATGAAAAATCCTACTTAAGTAAAAGTACATAAGTATTAGCAGCAAAATGTAGTTAAAGTATTAAAGTAAAAGTAGTGGTTTGGTCCCTCTGACTGATATTTTATTATATATGACATCATTAGATTATTAATACTGAAGCATCAGTGTGTAAGCAGCATGTTACTGTTGTAGCTGCTGGAGGTGGAGCTAGTTTGAACTACTTTATATACAGTTAGCTAGTTTAGTCCAGTGGTTCCCAACCTAGGGGTCGGGCCCCTCCAAAGGGTCACCGGATAAATCTGTTTTCAGTTTTTGGACTTTTTCTCTAATCTTTGATTTTTGCTGAAATATTGGATCATTTGAACATTTATTGAAATGAAACCATGTGAGGTTTAGAGGGAAAAATCACTATTTGGTGGAGCTGTTAACAACTCATAGACATCTGAAATGTGACCCGACTACACACTGCTTTTTGTAAGACGTCAAAAGCCAAAAAGGTTGGAAACCACTGGTTTCATCTTTAACAATGTGTTGTATTTTAAAAGCTTGTTATATTATCCATTGTGTCAAATCTCCATCTGAAAAGTAACTAAAGCTGTCAAATAAATGTAGTGGAGTAGAAAGTACAATATTTCCCTCTGAAATGTAGTGGAGTGGAAGTATAAAGTAGCATCAAATGGAAATACTCAAGTAAAGTACAAGTATCTCAAAATTGTACTTAAGTACAGTACTTGAGTAAATGTACTTAGTTACTTTCCACCACTGCATAGGAGTAATCTGAATACCCAGGTACACAAAACCCGACATGGACCAGTGGAATGGAAATGAGGCTAGGGAAGTAGTTCTATCTCTGAGGCTTCCCATTGGCATAGCTAGGGATTTGGAGAAATTGATTTTGTAACCAGAAAAAGACCCGAACAGACTAATAGTATCAACAAGACGCGGAACGGAGGTCACAGGCTCCGACAAATATAGCAAGACATCGTCCGCGTAAAGGGAGATTTTGTGTTGGGCTCCACCTACATTTATACCCCTTATCGCTGGGTCCTGCCTAGTGATTTAGCATTTTAAGCCGCGCGACAGCAGCGGCTGTATGGACCGCTCTGTCAGTCGCTCTGTCAGTCGCTCTGTCAGTCGCTCTGTCAGTCGCTCTGTCAGTCGTTCTGTTTTCCTCTTTTGGTCACATGATGAAAGTGTGCAGCAGGGAGTTACGGTGATGGCCGACTTTCTTGGGGACGCGAGTAATTCGCTGCGCTGAGCATGCTGGGATAGCTTGCGGGGCGGTGAAAAGGGCGGGACAAAAGTTGAGCTCAATGTACATCTGAAAAAAAAGGAAATTTGGATTCCGTTGGAAATGCCTAAATAAAATTACGTTATAATTTATTTTGTAATCTGCTATGAATCGCTATCGATTGGACCAGTGGTAAGGGAGGACGTCCTCCCTTGAAGCATCATTTTACGTGTTTTGGCCAATAACAGATTAGCAGGAGAAAAAGCCACAGACTGTTTTTATAAATGATACTGAGATTTTGTAATGGTTTATTTCAACCAATTACTTTTTTCTTCATATTTTGATCTTCTTGACTCTCAAAAATAGAGGAGCATCCTCCTCTGCCTCTATGGACCAGCCTCCTCTGAACTGGAGGCATTGAATTATGAACTGTGTCAGTGATATGTGTCACAAATGCAATTTATGTGAAGCAAACATATACAGAGAATCAAACCATTCACAATGTCATGATGCTGCCATGAATATATGAGCATTAAAGGAATAGTTGACCCAAAAATGATCCCAAAGTGACTTGAGAAGACATTTAAACCATTATTTAACTGAAATCGCCACTCTAGCTGTTATTTCAAAACCCCATCTCGACAGGTAAGACTAGCTCCAATTAGCAGAAACAAGACTTCCGGTTTGGCCGTTTAGCCTTCAAAATAAAAGCACAAGAAAATAGGTAGAAATACTGTTTTAAACCAATTACTTTGTACTTAATCCTCAAATTCAATAAGTCAGCACCCATATTAATGTTTGAGGTCCACTTAAGTCTATGTTCTGTATGTATCCTGCACAGTGTAATACATGCAGCATTTATAGTTAAAAATGGCACATTTTATGGCATTTTTGATTATTATTTTGACATCAAACATTAATATGGGTCACTTATTGAATTTGATGATTAAATACAAAGTAGTTGGTTTAAAACAGTATTTCTACCTATTTTCAAATCTTGCACTTTTATTTTGAATGCTAAACGGCCAAACCGGAAGTCTTGATTCTGCTAATTAGAGGAAGAGTTCCACATGTAGTTCTCCACCTTCCAATGACTAAATAACGGTGTAAATGTCTTCTCAAGTCACTTTGGGATCGTTTGGCTTCAGGAGACTTGCATCATGCTGGATGAGCTGCATGAAACTTTTATGGTTATTTTCTGTTATTTTTTTTAACTGTGACGTCAGGCCAGGTCAGGTCCGGTCCGGCCCGGTCCGGTCAGGTCCAGCAGCTTCAGCTGTTTTGGAGAAGCTTCTACGCCGCTCTGCTGTGTCTGGACTAACACACATTTTTATCGAAGTCACTTGTTATCTTTAACTTTTCTCAACATGCATTCACCAAATTTTCTGAAATATAAGTAAAAATCAATAAATACATATATAGCTATAGGCTTATATATTAATGTGTTCATGTATAAATATTTTAGAGTAAAATGTTTTTTAAAAATTTGTCATCATTTTCAATATTATTCAATATGAGGATCCTCTTCATTTTGTTCAGGAAAGAAGAGGAAATTCAGCGATTCAGAGTCTGAAACCGAGGAGCCAGAGAAGCCCAGTAGGTTCTCCAGAGACATCAACACAGAAAGATGGAGAGGTGTGTGTGTGTGTGTGTGTGTGTGTGTGAGTGATAATTGTAACTTTTTAAGTTTCATTTTCAGGGCAGAAGAGGAAATATGTGAGTGAATCAGAGTCAGAGGATGAGGAGCGAGAGCCTGTTGGTAGGTTATCACACACACACACACACACACACACACACACATACACAGGCCTTTAACATAATAACGGATGAATAATGATAGAAGCAAGATATTCACAATTTGAAAAAAATGGCAAAATGATCAAAATGATTTTTATCTTTTAAATACTTTAAATATACAGGACATTTCAGTACATACTGACACATGGTACAGGACAACAAAACTAACAGAGTGCAGGACATGCAACAAACAGTAGATAATAAATATCACTCTACCAGAGTCAGAAATTAACAGGGGCTTGGAGCAAAACGTTTTTCTTTCCAGTGCATTCTGGGACAGAAAGAGAGAGCACTGATTTATCTGAAAACAAGTGAGTTCACAGCCTGAAGCTGTAGAAAACACTGGAGGAAATACCGGCCAACACAGACCACTGCAGCAACAAAAGCCAGAACAAAAAGCCCCTGGAAAAGGCCAAATTGCCTTTAAAACTCAAATCAAGGGGTCAAAAAATGCCCTTAAAAAAGAAAATGTTAATTTCTTACCTTGCACTCTACATGTAACTGCAGCTGCAGTTCCTCTTGGACCATTCAGTGTCATTTTGAATGCTGAAAGCAGCGGTGAGGTTCATCCACAGAACTTGAATGGACAGAACGGTCTTTCCCATTCAAATCAACGTTCCAGGACGGTCGGAACATTTGGTTGGGCTAGCTTCTGTATTTAAACGGAATTACGGCAAGTCACTGAGGTGAGAGGTTTTACAGGAAGAACCAAAGGAGAGCACTGCAGCTGAATGAAGTTTCCCTCTGCCTCCACCAGGTGGAGCTCTGTCACCTGCTGCTGCGTCTTTATCAGTCCGTCAGTTTTGACATCTGTGCAGTTAGTGGAAGTGTTTATAGTTGAGTTAATCTGTTTCAGATGATGCCCATTAGCTATTTGAAGTTAGCGAATGCTAACCTTTCCTCTCCACTAAATGTAGGCTAAGCTACGTTAGTTTATAGCACTTAAGGGGCTGTATTAAGTTAAGTTGATGATGCTTCCCAGCTAGGCTAATATGCTGATTTTGACAAAAAGAGAGAGAAGCACAATCTTTGATAATGCTACGTTAAACTCGACGCAAACACTTTGCTAAGCACTCGTACAACAGACTCATCTGCACAGTTCTCAAGCAAATGTGACACACTTTACAGCCTTAATGCTCAGACTTCCATAATCACCATTTCATGCTGTACTAGCCAAATTACCAAAGCAAACATTGGACGGACCGTTCTATCCATTCAAGTTCTGTGGATGCAACATTTCCCCCATAATGAAATCGGGGGAGGGACCACGGATCGTCTGTCAGGCACAATATCTCGGACAATGCTGATTGGATTTTGACCAAACTTTGGGGAATGATGCATCTCAAAATGACATTGATTGGCTCAAGAGGGACCACAGTTACAGGATGGTTAGTAAGTTGTGGCCACAACATACGACATGTTCCCACAAGTTAAACATTTTAAACACAATTGCACCTCCTCCATAACAATTAGATCAGTAGTGATATTGCGTGTGACACATGGATGAGTGAACAAATGTTTTGAAACTTTAAAGGAAAGGAACACTGACTAACAACTTCCTGTCTTCTTTTAAGACCAGCAGAAGAAGAGTCAAAGTGACAAGGTAGGGGTTGTGGACTGAACTCATATCAGGTGGATAAATGAGCACCTCATCTTCTGATCTGTCTTACCTGCTTGCACTGTTTTAAATGTATCTATATTTAGATGTTTTTATTCAATATCATATGATAGAAAACATCTCAGCTATTGGAATATCTCAAATATACCTTGCTCAGCAGTTCTCTGCAGCTGATTAGAGGCAAATGAAACTATGCTCTAGTAACACATTGGCATTTCATTACAATATAAAATGCTTCAAAATGTCAACAGGTTTACCAGTAGTTACAGCTTTAATTGATTAACATTAATAAACTGGTTTGTTCTTTGCAGGAGAATACTCGTCCTTCACGGGGCAATTTTAAATCATGGGTAAGTCCTTTTTCTATCTCAGACTCACAGCTCAATCTCACAATTTTGTACAGATTTATTTTGACATTTTTGTTTGGGAATGATGATGCTAATACAGAGGCTTTTCTTCCCTTTTGTTTCCAGAGGAAAACCATCTACGATCTGAAAGAAAGCCTTTATCTTGGCAACAAAGCCATAGTTGGGAAAGTGATCCGGAAATCCGGGCTGCGCCCTTATGAAACACAAAACAAGGAAAAAAAGGTTATGTTTTATCTGGGGCTTGCTGATGAGACAGATAGTATCAAAGCGGTCGTATATGGGAAGAACCGCTATGAAGAAATTAAGGAAGGAAGCTACTACTTGTTCAGAGAAGTAATCATAGGGGACAACACAGTGAAAGTTACCAAACTGAGCACAGTGTCAAAGACCACCGCTGTACAAGTCCCTGCTGAGCTGAAGATGGAAGCCAGGATGATCGTTGATCCCCAAAAGCCAGTTTTGTCCATTAAAGAAGCCAAAGCTTCTTATGACAAAACAGAAATGAGTGTCGAAGGAATCATAACAAAGGTAAGAGAAGGTTCGATTGGAAAATGCTCCATATCAATTTTGAAAAAAAGTCCAGTATTCAATATTTACATAATAAATATTATATAAATTGTTTATAATTTATATACAATATTTATATATTCAATATATCTAATATATAGAGGATCTGATCTGTGACAGTATTATTATTTTGTAAACCAATGACTTTAAAGCTGCACTTGGTAATTTTGCACATTGGCGGCACCAAGTGGCAGCAAGTGGTAACTGAATGTTGAGAACTTCATTATCCAGAAGTCCCAAGTCTTCTCAGGGCGTTTTCACACTGTAATAGTCCAAACCAGAGTTCTCTAGGTTGTTACACTGTATTGGTCCGGTTTGTTTCACATTGCCTGATATCAAGTGGACCTGTTAGAGAGATATTTTGGCAGGAACACAAAAAAATCAAACTAGGATGGCACCCAGAGGGTGTTTTCACATTATAATGGTACACCTTACCATTGAACAACCCTCTAGTATTCTGGAGGATGTTGAATTTGATAACGTAATCCTCTGCAATGCCCCGGATATACTTCCACTCTGGGCAGTCGGTAGGTTTCTCTCTAGCCAGTGAGATTTCAAGGCTTAGAACTACATAAGGAAGGGCCAAATGCCTTGGGAAAAGACAGAAGAACTCTCCTGCCAACAGTATGTCTGCATTAGCATAGAGTGTATATATGTTTGTTTTCGGACGGTGGGAGTGTGCCGTTCTGCACTTAAGAAAAAACATAGTGGCTCCTTATCGACCATGGAGAAAAAACAAGAAAAGATTATTGTTACTGACTCCACGGACACTACTGGTTTGCCATTATAATACCGACCAAGCTAGGGTCGTAAACTCTTTCTTCTTTGCTGTAATTTCGCCAAAAAATACACGGAGTGAACCAACAAATCACTGCGCACATATGGTAATTTCTTCTTGTTTTCACACCAGAAATAATGCCTTTTTACCTGTGTGGCAATAAACCCTTTTGTAACTTTGTTCAAACAGTGTACCACTTTGGAAGGTTTCATTCTGTGTTGTTGGTTTGTCCAGTTGACTCCGGTCAGTAAAATCAAGGTGAAGGGTGGACGGAGGAGGACAGCGCTGCAGAGGGATCTCATCCTGCAGGACGACACTGGTTCCATCAGGATCTGCTTGTGGCGCGATCAGGCCGATCAGTGCACAGCAGAGGTTGGAGACTCCGTCAGGGTGACCAACGTCAAGACCGATCACTACATGGAAACCGTATCACTGAATTCAACCGGACTGACCAGAGTTTACAAGGTAGCTATGTCACAGTTTTGTTGTTTTGTTGTTGTTGTTGTGCCATATTGACACCCAAACAAATGTTCACAGTTATTGAGACAAAGAGCCTACCATTTCTATTTTATTAAATAAGGCACTTTACTTACGAAGTGCCAATCAAGCTGTCAGCCACATGTAATCATCAGGTTGTAATCAGGATGGAGGGAAACTTTGTTTTCCTGCTGATAAAGAGAGACGTGACATAGCAGCAACAGTTTCTAAAGGTAATGTTATTACGTCTTACCTGCCTGGTAATGAAGAACTTTCTCTCTAGAAGAAGAATGACTTCTGGCCCAAATCCCCAATTCAAACAAATCATCTTATTGAATCCCCCGTCCGCCCCTGATGATGTCATATGCTTGCATCCCCGGTCCCCACTTCCCACTGTGTTTGTCAACATGGTGGATCGACACAAGCGTTCAAAAGCGTGAGCACACTTCTTGAAATTAAATGAGAATGTGGCGAAATGCAATATTTGTGGCACCAAAAAAGCTTTTATCAACGCAGCGTCACGTAAAAGTTAACGAGTGCTGTGTTTATGAAAACTAGCACAAGGCGCCCTTCGGTGTTTCTAATTTTTCCTCCTAACTCACCCCTGACCTCTTCCCCCTGATCCTTCTGGCCTAGCGCCGGTGTTCGGGTGGACGGTTCTTCCGGCTAGTGGGTTCGCCTCTATGGCACAGAGGGCTTGCGTGGAGGGCGTCTTCCATGTTCCTCCGTCGCCGACCTGCCAGTAGCGAGACCGAGACGTCCCGTCTGCCCCAGTAGTCCTACCATGGGGCCCGTCGCGGGGTCCCTCACCCTCCCCGGTGCTGGACACCTCCCCCCCGTATAGCTGCGGCGGGCTTTCCCGGCAAACACGTTGTTTCTCTTACCCTCTACCGAGACCGCCCCTGGGCTCACCACGGCCGTTTCTTCGGGGAAAACCCAAGCGATGCGTCGGACCCCCCCCATCACTAAGCCTCGCTCCGCCACCCCGGTAGCCATCGGCAGCCTCTGGCAGTAGGGATGCTCATCACCCTAATAAGAGGTGCCGAGCCACCGACGGGTTGGTGGTGAAGGCTTTTCAGTCAACAGCCATGGCCTCTAGGCTAGCTAATACTAATGCTCTCCTCTTGCTGTACTTGGAGGGTCTGATAAGAGGAGTCCAAAGACCCAGCGGACCTTATGTCAGAGATGGCAAAGGTCATTGATCTGGTGATACAGGGTGCGAGTGCTCAAGCAAGGGTCTTGGGCAACACTCTAGCCCAGTTGACCCTAGCTCGGAGACACGTTTGGATGAGCCAGTCTGGTCTGGCAGAGGCAGACCGGGCTGCTGTGTTGGAGGCTGGTATAACCCCCAGTGAGGTGTTTGGGCCTGCAGCGGAGGCTGCGTTGGAGGAAGCCCAGAAGGTTAGGGTGAGGACGCAGTCTATCCATCAACCGGCACAGTCAAGACCCCCATCTCGGGGATCCCAGGGGAGGCGTGCTGGCCTGCAGCGGTCTAGCTTTGCAGAGCGGGGCCCTCCCTGGGGTTCTGGCAATTTCAGGCAGAGTTTTGCTCCACAGCAGGTGCAGGGCCGTCAGCGCCCCCGCCCACGCTCTAGGGAGCAAGCCTCTCGTTCATCCTCCAAGCTGCAGCAGCGTACCTGATGGTGTGCAGCCTCTGGCGCCGGCTTTTTCCACTTCTCACCTCTCTGCCTGGCGTCAGTGCACTTCATGCCCGTGGGTGATCAGCACCCTGGAGTGCGGATACCGCTTGCAGTTTGCAACCAGGCCCCCTCGTTTTCAAGGCGTTCTGGAGACCAAGGTGAGGGACAAATCTTGTTCTGCTGCTTTGGCCAACGAGATTTCTGCCTTACTGAAAAAGGTGCAATAAGGCCCCTGTCCCAAGGGAAGATGGGGCAGGGTTTTTATTCGGGTTATTTTCTGGTGCCGAAACGGGACGGAGGGCCCCCTTCAGTGGTGGTTCATAAGTCAAAGGGTGTATCCAAGGAAGGACAAATCAAAGTTGCTTGTTCTGCCTCAGAAGAGCCGAGGGGTCCTCAGGTGGTGGAGCCGGTCCTTGGCTGTCAGAGAAGGGGTTCCCCTGGGCCAGGGCTCCTCCAGGGTGACCATAACTACCGACGCCTCCCGCTTGGGCTGGGGCGCAGTCTGGGAATGGAGGTCCATTTGGGGGCACCAGGGGTTGCATGTGAACCTACTCGAAATGGAGGCAGTCAGCCTGGCTTTGAAGCACTTCCTCCCAGCTATTTTGGGACGGCAGGTGTTGGTGGGGACTGACAGCACTGCAGTGATGTCTTACATAAATCGGCAGGGTGGGGTGAGGTCCCCATCCCTGCATGCAAGAGCACGGCAGCTCCTTTTGTGGGCGCAGGCCCACGGTGCCTCCCTGAGGGCTTTTCATCTCCCAGGGTCTCAGAATATGGCGGCAGATCTCTTGTCTCGGGGTGGTCCCCATCTGGGCAAGTGGCGCTTGCACCCACAGATTGTGGAGAGAGTTTGAGCAGGGGTGGACCTTTTTGCTGCAGAAGACAACACTCATTGCCGCTTGTGGTTTTCGATTCAGGGCACACCAGGGCCACTGGGGACAGATGCCCTCAGCCTTCCATGGCCGCAAGGCAGGCTATATGCTTTCCCCCCGCTTCCTCTCCTTCCAGCCTTGCTGGCAAGGATCAGACTGCTGGGAGGTGCGAGAGAAGATTTGGCACCCAAAGCCCCAGGTTCTGAGCCTTCATGTGTGGCCCTTGAACAGCAGCGTTTGCAGGGGCTCAGCTTAGGCAGGGATGTAATAGACACTCTGCAAGCCTCCCGGGCTCTCTCCACCAGACTGCAGTATAGCAGCAAGTGGAGAGTGTTCAGGGATTGGTGTGCTTCTAAAGGGGAAAACCCCACGACTTGTGGCATCTCTGTGATCCTGTCTTTTCTTCAGCGCCTCTTCACCATGGGGTGGGCAGAATCCACACTTAGGGGCTACCTGGCCGCTATCTCTACAGGTCATGATAGGTGTGATGGGGTGTCCCCTGGGGCTCACCCTTTGGCATCATGGTTTTTGAAGAGGGTGAGGAGAAGCAGACCGTCTCGGTGGCATCTTCTCCCCACCTGGGACCTTCAGGTGGTGCTCAGGGCTCTTTGTCTGCCTCCTTTCGAGCCTTTATCGGGCCTTGATCTTCGGCTTCTCTCGTTGAAAACAGCCTTCCTTCTGGCTATTGTTTCGGCCAAGTGGGTGAGTGAGTTGAGTGCTCTGTCTGTGGATGGGGCTTGTCTTGGTTTGGGGAAGGAGATGGGTCGGTCTATCTCCTTCCAAACCCAGCTTTTCTGCCTAAGGTTCTGACAAGGGGATTTGTTTCTAAGCCCCTGGTGCTGAACACATTTCATCCTCCCCCACACCCTTCTGCAGAGGCAGAGAGGCTTCACAAGTTGTGCCCGGTGAGGGCCCTTAGGTGCTATGTGAACCGCACCAGGTCCCTTCGGTCCTCTGATAGACTTTTTTGACCTGATCTCCTTGGCCTACGAGCAGTCTGGTCTAGCTCCGCCGTCTGGTCTGGTCGCCCACTCGACTAGGGGGGTGTCCACTTCGTGGGCCCTGTTAAGGGGGGCGTCGTTGGAGGACATCTGCAGTGCAGCAGGTTGGGCTTCCCCTTTGACCTTTACCAGGTTCTATCGTCTGGATGTGGCTTCCTCATCTGTTTCATCCTCAGTTCTCGGGGTGGCAGGACATGGTTGATGTCATCGTCTGCGATATGGCTGTTTCAGTTTTTTCTATGCCCTAAGAGTGTAGCACCCATGGTGGTGGGGCACATGTTTTCGTGGCAGCTGGGGCTGCTGTTTTGTTTGACTTTTGATTCTGTTTCAAATTCGAGCCCCGTATTTTCTGTTTGTACGGCGCAAAATGTCTGTGTTGAGACACTATTTTTATGTTGCAGGATTGGAGAACCTTTTTTGTTAAGGCAGGATTGATGTTGTATACATGTCCTTATGGTTGCAATAAATTGATTGAATGCACCAGTACTGGGTTCTGTGTTTTTCTGTTATTGTCGCTGAAGACTGAGTGTCATTCACTTCTTAATCCATTAATTCTGCAGATGGTTCTGTTGGCCTGTTAGTGTTCACCACTTCACTCTCCTCATGACTAATTTGGTATACGGTAGTCAATGGTTACAGGTTCATTGACATGAAATAAAACAAACATTTACGCATGTAAACACTGTTTTATGAATGAAGTGAACCTGGAACCATTCAATGTCACTCGGCAGTGGAAGGTGGGCTCTGGGCCCTTCTGAGTCGGCTAAAAAGAGAGCGATTGTGTGGGTGTGCAACGGAGATATAGTGTGCTGCTGGTTCTTTTGGTGCGACCAAACTTATGCCAGACCCCTGAACAGTGTTTTGGCAAATTTTCGAGGCGATCGGAGCAATGGTGTGCCTTGCAACTCCAGACAGACAGACAGACGCACCGTGCATTATAGTAGTAGGATATAATTTTAAGCATTTCCTAACATGTGATTATGAACTGAACTGATCTGTCTTTGCAGGTTCAGGCCGCTGCTGTCCAGACTGAGACAGTTGAGATCATAGGAATCATCAAGGCCAGCAAGAAGGAGACCTGGCTGGAGGCGGAGCTCGACCAGGAGCTGAAGACGCTCGTTGTGGAGTCCAAACTTCTGGCGAAGACATTCGGCATCAGGCTGGAGGGCGATTTTGAGGAAAGACTCCTTGATAAAATGCCTTTTTCTGCAGAGGCAGAAATACAAGGGAACAAGATTACAGCCATTACAAAGATGTAAAAAAAAAAACCTCCCATCCTTTTTCTCTGGCTCTAATTTCTTTACCTAACCTCTCTATCAGGCATCATCATTCTAGGATCAAGTGGGAATCAAACCCACAACCTAGTGCCTCGCCCCACCTGCTGAACTACAATCACCACCAAATGAAATGCTTTGTTTTTCAGTTTAGTAATTTTTCTTCATATTTCTAATGGTTGTTAATCATTTGTTAATTAATCTATTGTACTGACAGATTGATCGTTCAGATTGTTTTCTACTGTCAAGTTATTTTCTACTTTTTTCTTTGTAACTTTTCTTTGCACAACCTGCACTCTGATTAATAAAACAGTTTGCCTGTTCAAATCGTCACAGTGACATTCTGAAAACTACATCTCACTTACTAAATTTGATAAAGATGAAAATAACTTTCACTGTCTTTTTTATTTGTCCTACTCTTATCATGCATGTTGATGATGATATGGTCCTGTCTCCTGCCTGAGAGTTTTACTGAGTAAAGAGCTGCTGATTCAGCACAGAAAAGTCAAAGGGATTTTATTACAGACAGATGGTAGAGAATGGAAAAAGCATTTTCACAGTGAAGCTGCAACATGAAACTCAGCTCGGTCCACGAGTCGTGTGTGTGTGTGTGTGTGTTGATTTATAAATTGGTATTATATATCACAAAGCTCTTGTTGAGCTCTATCTGCTGGTCAAAAGAACAATTATAGACAAAATTAAAATAAAGGGGAAAATCCAAAAGACTTGTGTCAAAGAATAAATTAAGATTCGATTTGGTACAAAAAGGGTGCAACTCCACTGAATAGATTTTTATAAGAATATCAATTCTATGAACCTTAAAAAAACCTTATGTAGGTACAGTCCCTCAGCTGTCCTGAAAACTACAGTTCCCTATGTAAAGAACTACAACTGTTTCCTGTGGTAACCCCCCTGAACACCCAAAACCGTGCCCTGATAGGCTGCCAGCCATTTCACACCTAGGTGTGAAATCACCTTCCTTAAAGACCAAGTGCTGCCATTGTTCTCTCTCTTACACCTCCCTTACTGCTCTGTCTCTCAAGACAGTAGCTCTGCTCTGTCTCAAGCTCTCTTGAGCTCTCTCCTGGTGGCTGCACAGAAGGACTGGTGTCCCTTCTCCTGCAGGCTGCACTGTCTCCTGCCTCCTCCGGGGGGGGGGGGGGCAGTGGGAATCAAACCCACAACCTAGTGCCTCGCCCCACCTGCTGAACTACAATCACCACCAAATGAAATGCTTTGTTTTTCATTTAAGTAATTTTTCTTCATATTTCTAATGGTTGTTGATAATTTGTTGTACTGACAGATTGATCGTTCAGATTGTTTTCTAGGGGTGTAACGACACACTCAGCTCACGGTTCGGTGCGATACGCTGTACAGGCTTCCCGGTTCGATACAATGATGATATTTTTAAGTTTAAATGGAAACAAATGACTGTAGAAGATTCTTTGCTTATTGTTTAGACATAAAATGTCAAAAAAAAAAAAAAATTAACTTGAAGTTTAACCTATTCCTACAGTTTATTTTATCATGGTTTCTTTCTTTGTTGTATATATTTCAGTGCAAATAGCAACCAATGGAATCTGTTGAATAAAATAAATGAGCTTTTAACAGCGGATGCTTGTCTAAATGAAACAAATTGTAAATTAAAATAAAATGTCTAAACAAGGATGTTCTCTTTACAATTCGTGCAAACGTCTGAACATGTTGATCTAACATTCTCCAAACACCTTAGCTGGCAGGCCGGCCACAAGACTTAAACTTCAATGAAAAACAACAAATATGTTCGGAGACTGATTTTCTAACCTAGGAGGACATGTTTTATTTTTGTATTTTTTTAACAAAATTAGCATGTCAACATTTTCAGGCAGCAGCTCACACCTTTGACACTGCCAGAATTTACCGAATTTATGAATGAGAATTAATTTGCGTCTTTCTGGTCACACTGGAGCAGAGAGGAGTAAATTACCACTGTGTCTGTACGGATAATCTCTGTAACCATAGTAACGTTTACTTCAAACCAATATGGCGGCTACCACCGCCTGTGTTTTCAGTTTAGTTGACACCAGTAACACCAGTAACCAGAGGCGTCAATTTATCCATCAGATCTTAATAAACCGCCACAGACAGCGGCATCATATTGTCTTTTTCCACCACATGACTTGAGGACCTCCTGAGGACCAGGAGGCCCGACCTGAGGACCTCAGGCCCGTGAGGGACTAAAAGGTCTAAACTGATCATGCAGAGCTTTAAAAGTTATCAGTAAAATCTTCAAATCAATTCTAAAAGCAACAGCAACCAGTGGAGAGGCAAGAACAGGAGTCATGTGATGTGGTCTCCTCTCTTTTCATTGGTTAAAAGCCTTGCAGCTGCTTTTTGTACCAACTGGAGGCGGGAGATGGCTTTCTTACCAAGCCCCGAGCAGAGAGAACAGCAGTAATATAACCTGAGGAAATAAAAACATGGAGCAACTTTTCAAAATCTTTACAGTATAGTAGTAGAAGTAGCAGCAGTAGTAGGCCTACTAGTAGTAGCAGTACTAGCAGTATCAGTGGAGAGTTTTAGTGTCCCATAATGGTCTAAATGCTGTTTCAGAGACTTTTTCTGAACTGAATACTTCTTGTTTGGTCAGTTAAAAAGAAATAGTATTGGCATAAATACTGGCTTCGACCAAAACTATCGGTATCTATATCGGTCTGAGTCTTGCTTTGTGCTGATGAGCTTCCTGTAGGCCGACATCACACCAACCATTACATAATGACCAGGCTCCGGTTTCTGATTGGCTATGAGCCTGTCGATCTCTGACGTGGTATCCAATGACTGCAGTCCACAAGCATACAAACAGGCAGCCGCCATGTTGTGTCCCCGGGGGCCTGGAGGCGCTGTGGTCCGGTAGTAAACAGTAGATGTTACCGCCGGAGCGCGTCCGGTCCGCTCGGCACTTCACAGGCTTAAGTAAGGGGTCGGAGCTGGAAGCGATGAGCCGTCCGTCCTCAGCCGGAGGCGGAGGACTCGGGGCCGGGAAAGCGGGCGGAGGAAAGCACGGGGGATCGGGAGGCGCCGCCGCCGCAGCAGCGGCAGCCGCCGCGGCCGCAGCAGCAGCGGCGGCCGCCGGGGTGGGATCGGTGGCCGGCTCGGGGGCCGCTGCCCCTTCCTCCGCGGTGTCCCTGCCCCCGGCCGGCCTGCCCGGGCAGCCGTCGGAGCTCACGGCGCTGTTCGAGTGCCCGGTATGTTTCGACTACGTCCTGCCGCCCATCCTGCAGTGCCAGGCCGGCCATCTGGTCTGCAACCAGTGTCGCCAGAAGCTGAGCTGCTGCCCGACCTGCCGAGGCCCTCTCACCCCCAGCATCAGGAACCTGGCCATGGAGAAGGTGGCCTCCACTCTGCCGTTTCCCTGCAAGGTAAAGACCCGCCCGCCGGCACCCGGAGGCTCCGGCTAACGGGAGGCTGCTACACGTACAAGCTAACTGCCGAGTTCACTACACTTTTTAGGCAACTTCCTCGTTCAGAGCTAACATGCTAACATGCTAACTGGCGCTGACAGGTGGGTGTGTGTGGCTCTGAGGTGACGTCACAGGCGCGCCTCAGGGACCAAAACAAACGGGAGGTCTGTCTGTCTGTCTGCCTGTCTGTCTGTCTGTCTGTCTGTCTGCCTGTCTGTCTGTCTGTCTGTCTGTCTGTCTGTCTGTCTGTCTGTCTGTCTGTCTCGGTTTTAGGAAACAAAACACTTTATGGCATTTTTTATATTTTCACTTTTCCCTGTACAGTATATCTCAAAGTCTCTACCAACCAGTAATCCCTTAAAACACCCTTACATTTACATTAATTCACCCCTTAATTCATGCAAAATCCCCTTCAAATGAGTAAAGGGAGTTATTAATGCAGGAGACTCCATCAAAACCTCCTTAAAAACCCTTAATGTTTGACTGCTTACTTTCTAATTTAATGTGAAATTCAGACTGACAGGAACTTTCCATTAATAACTCATTAATAACCTGTAAACCTGCACAAAAGACATGAAAAATCCCTTAATTTCTAGAGTCTCTGTGAATCAACACATGAATAAATCCCTTATAAGCCCATGATACTGACCTGACTTTATTAAAGCTGTTGTTTCTAGTGGATACTGAATGTTTATGTGATGTGAGGACATGTCAGATCCTCTCTGTTTCTCTGCTGCTTTGTCTGAACTTTGGTTTTGGTCACATGATGCAGGCTGAGCATTCAGAAGCTGTGATTGGTCACAAGTGATGGGAGCGCTTGATATACCACACAGGGACTTTATTGCAGAATTACATGATTTGCAATGGTGTAAATGTATATTCTGAGTGAAGCCACGCTCGGCTGTAAATATCGGACGTGATGTCATCACACCCGGACCGCTCAGCTTGTGATTTACATAAAAAGACAAGATGGAGTCTCTTGTTTTTTCTTTGTCTTTTCCTCTCTCTTCCTGATTGTCTGCAGCTCTCTGATTGCATTACAGACGCATTAAAGTTGTATCAGGTCTCTCTGAAAGCCGAGCCGTGACCTCTGACCTCCAGAGAGAGAGAAGGAGGGAGAGGGAGAGGGAGAGGGAGGGAGAGAGAGGGAGAGGGTGAAAGCTGATCCCTGGAGATGAGGTCAGAAGAAAGAAAGGGAGAGAAGAAAGGAAAGGGAATGGGGGGGGGGGGGGGGGGGACATGAAACTCAACCTGAACTTTCTGACTGCTGGACCTGTGGCTGGGTTCACCACTGATTTCCAGATTCGATTCGATTCCGATTCACAAGGTTTCGATACGATTTCCGATTTTGATTCGATTCAGTATCGATTCGGTTAGGGATATTTCAGAATCAGAATCAGAAATACTTTATTGATCCCCGAGGGGAAATTGGGTTACATTGCAGTTGCTCACATTGTAGAAGAGAATATATATAAGCATAGAGAAATTACAAGAAATTATAAGAAAAATAGAAAAAAGAAAGTAAGAAATATGTAAAATATGTGCATTATACTACAATATATAACAACGAGAATAATAATAATAATAATATAGAAATAAGAGAAATAAGAATTATGTACAATATGTGCGTCATACTCCAATATATACACCAGTGTAAATAATTAAATAATTATTGCACAGTTCAATTATTGCACAAAAAAATCGGTATTGCACAGTTAAAATATAAATGATAAGTTATGGGGTTATAAACTGCTGACAGGGGTGAAGAAAGTCCAAGTTACAATATCAATTTTGCTTTGATATGAAAGAGATTCTCAGAGAACTTAAGCTGTAAATTGAATAAGGAACCCTCTAACCTGCTGCATTATTAACAATATGAATGTTTACATTAAGAATTGACCCCGAAGCAATTACATTAATGTACTTTTTATTTAACATGACCGACACACTACAGCAGTCAACACAATATAGTGCAAGTTGTGCAACTCTACAGACTCTGCAGGCATATATCGGGCATATATTAAAAGATCGATCTCGGGATTTTATGAATCGATATTGGATCATTCAAATGAAGATCGATTTGAATCCGAAAATCTTTTTTTTTTAAACTCAGCCCTAACTGGAACTTTTCCAGAGCCTCGTATTCGATGCAGCCGTTCAGTCCGTCCTCGTGACGGAAGAATTGACCCACAGCATGAAAGTTTAGTCTGGGACGAAAACCCAAACCGAGACAAAACCGCTCAGTCTGCAGGGCCACAGCTGGAGCTTCCTCCTACAGAACCTGTGAGGAGGCAGCTGCTGCTGATTCCAGTGTGTAGCAAATAGTTTGGTTCCCCCTGCTGGTTGGAGGGTTGCATTGCAGTAAAAGTCATTCTTTCCCCTCATGAGGCCAGACCCAAACATGGCTTCGGCTCTGGGAAATCCCCCCCCCCTTTTTCTCTCAGTCAGGAGGTCGTAGTGTTCAGATTTTTACCAAAATATCCTGAAAACTGACATTGAACACGTTGGTGAACAGATTTCCAGTGATTCCAGTGCTGTGAGTCCAGCTGACTGTTGGTCCAACGCTTCAGAACAGAATATCCAAACAGCATTTTTATTGATAGAAGAAGAACACAGCGGAGGGATACCATGTAGGAGAGATACTTCCTGTTTGGGAGACCGGATCTACTTTTATTTTTAAATACTAATTTTATTGTAAACCAAGAACAGAAATGCAAAATGAGGACAGACCAGTTGCTGCTTTATTGTCTTCCAGCAGAATCTGATGCTGAATCTGTTCAACGAGTTCAGTGTCAGTTTTCAGGAGGTTTTTGTTTCATTCAGACTCTACAGACTGGTCCAGCTGCATCTGGTCTTCATCTGTAGTTGTCCCCCACCAAAGGGAGGGACTGTGGATCGGTCTCCGTCCGTCCGTTCGTTCGTTCGTTCGTTCGTTCGTTCGTTCGTTCGTTCGTCAGTCAGTCAGTCACACTGTAACATTGACTTTGTGCCACTAGGGGGCGGCATTGACAGTGAATGGGGACTCAGTGGTAAAGCAACACAGTCAAAGTTATCATAGGTAACATAACAGTCTCCACACGCTACACACTTGGAGACATCAGACTGGGTTGATGTGTTGAAGTGAGAGTCAAACCTCTAACCACAAGACACTGTAGTTATTGTCCAGCTGTTGGACTGTTGTTCTGTTATTGCATCATCACTGCACTACCACTGTGCCTCAGTGTTCACTACTGATATCATATTACCACTTACCTACTGTGCAATACCATATATCACTTATCATTTAGCATTTATATTATTCATAACACTCACGCTCCTGCTGTTGTATGTTATATTGTATATTGTATTATAAATTGTATTGTAGTGTACATTGTGTAATGTACGGATTGTATTTATTGCGTATTGTAGTTCTTATATTTTGTACTGTATTGAGTAAAAACAGGACAATTACAGTTACTACATTTCAAGATATAACTTGTAAGCCTAATTCTGAGGAGAGTAGGCAACAGAAATATATGGTCAATCTGTCCTTTCATTGTCCCATACCAAAATGCTTATACAATTTCACTCATATTTCAAGTTCACTCAGCAATCACTGACTGACCCAAAGGTGGAGCTACATCACTGGTGGGACAACATGTTTACTGTCTGCTCGTTTATATTCTGGTTTTCATGGCGGTCAAGAGCTGAATAACCCCCGTGTTAAAACTAAGTGGAATATTGCTAATTGCTTTAAGTGCCGAACAACATGCTGAACGTTTGGATTGAAGTCACACTGCTGTGTCAGAGACAGGCTGGGCGACTGAACTGGTGAAACTCAATCTCTTAATCTCTCTTACTGTCGCTGTCGGCTCTCTAAACCTGCACATATCATTTGGCAAAATATATGGGTTTTTTTATAAAGCAGTACTCCTCGAGTTCCTTGTTGTTTATTCAGTCTCCATCTTTGTTGCTCATCTTAGTTGCTGTGGTGTTTCTGCACTGCACCTGTCAATCAAACAGTGTGGCCAATATTTATCATCTAACCTGACTGGTGTAATGTGACTAGTGTAACTTGACTAGTCTAATCTGACTAGTCTAACCTGCCTGGTGTAATGTGACTAGTCCAATCTGACTGGTGTAATGTGACTAGTCTAACCTGACTGGTATAATGTGACTAGTCCAATCTGACTGGTGTAATGTGACTAGTCCAATCTGACTGGTGTAATGTGACTAGTGTAATGTGACTAGTCTAACCTGACTGGTATAATGTGACTAGTCCAATCTGACTGGTGTAATGTGACTAGTGTAATGTGACTAGTCTAACCTGACTGGTGTAATGTGACTGGTGTAATGTGACTGGTGTAATGTGACTAGTCTAACCTGACTGGTGTAATGTGACTAGTCCAATCTGACTGGTGTAATGTGACTAGTGTAATGTGACTAGTCTAACCTGACTGGTATAATGTGACTAGTCCAATCTGACTGGTGTAATGTGACTAGTCCAATCTGACTGGTGTAATGTGACTAGTGTAATGTGACTAGTCTAACCTGACTGGTATAATGTGACTAGTCCAATCTGACTGGTGTAATGTGACTAGTGTAACTTGACTAGTCTAATCTGACTAGTCTAACCTGCCTGGTGTAATGTGACTAGTCCAATCTGACTGGTGTAATGTGACTAGTGTAATGTGACTAGTCCAATCTGACTGGTGTAATGTGACTAGTCCAATCTGACTGGTGTAATGTGACTAGTCTAACCTGACTGGTATAATGTGACTAGTCCAATCTGACTGGTGTAATGTGACTAGTCCAATCTGACTGGTGTAATGTGACTAGTGTAATGTGACTAGTCTAACCTGACTGGTATAATGTGACTAGTCCAATCTGACTGGTGTAATGTGACTAGTGTAATGTGACTAGTCTAACCTGACTGGTGTAATGTGACTGGTGTAATGTGACTGGTGTAATGTGACTAGTCTAACCTGACTGGTGTAATGTGACTAGTCCAATCTGACTGGTGTAATGTGACTAGTGTAATGTGACTAGTCTAACCTGACTGGTATAATGTGACTAGTCCAATCTGACT